>NW_027255504.1:30000-37500 GCF_003086295.3 Arachis hypogaea
AAAGGGAAAATGTGAAAACTACCATTAAAGCAGCCCAAAATTCTAGATACTATCTATATTAGTATATAATATATATTACTATATTAATAGTATATATTACTATATTAATCTATTAATATAATTACTGTAACTGTAATAGAATTTTTACAGTTACAGTAATTAATAGGGTGGTTCAATTCTATGCTGTTTTATAGGCAGTTAGAATACAGGTGTGGGCTAAGTAACTCAATGGATAGTTTTGGTCCTGTTGAAAATACCAGTGCAAGTGAAGACCCAATTTTGATTGATATGGAAAAAGACTTTCCTAGCTGGAATGATAGTGACAATTCTAGTTACAGTAATGTTGATTATTTAGTCGGTGTCAGGAACATTAGAAATTTCCTATCTGATAAAATTCTTTTAGTTAGGGATAACAATAGCCAAAGGAACCGTTATTCCATATATTTTGATATTGAAAATCAATTTTTGAAGATTTCTAATGATCCTTCTTTTCTAAGTGAACCAGAAAGTCTTTTTGATAGTTATAATAAGAATTCTAGCTATCTGAATAATGTCTCTAAGAGACATGAGAATCATTACATGTATGATACTAAATCGAGTTGGAAAAATGGCATTCATAATTGCATTGAAAGTTATCTTCGTTCTCAAATCTGTATTGTTAGTCACATTTTAGGTGAAAGTGATAAATACAATGACAGTTACTTTTATACTTCTATTTGTGGTAAGGGCGGAAATAGTAGTGAAAGCGAGGGTTCTTCTATAAAAACAACTATCACGAATGAGAATTTAACTAAAAGAGAGGATTCTAAAGATCTCGATGAAACTCAAAAATACAAGCATTTATGGATTGAATGCGAAAATTGTTATGGATTAAATTATAGGAAAATTTTTAAATCAAAAATGAATATTTGTGAACACTGTGGATATCATTTGAAAATGAGCAGTTCAGATAGAATCGAACTTTCGATTGATCCAGGTACTTACCGAGATGCTCTAGCACTGCTTCCTAAGAGCAGCGTGTCTACCAATTTCACCATAGCGGCTTACCCGAAATCATAATAACCTATTTATTGTAAATCGTCGAGATTGAAAGAATAAATTCGAAAGATGCAATTTTTTTTAGTAATTAATAAATATTAAAGAAACAAAAGAATTGTATTCTAATTATTTCTTTTTTTTTCTTTTTTTTTATAAAAATTATTAGAAATTAAATTATTTATTCACTTGAATATATATTTATATTCATATATTCAAATGAATAAGAAGAATTCGTATATATAGAAAGAGCTTAACAAAAGATATAAACATTTCAATAATTATTATTATTATCTCGTCGGAAATGGAACAAAAAATTCGTAGTTTTTCATTTATTATCAAATCTTTTTTATTTCTATTTCATTTTTGAATCCAAAGAGATGCATATTCTTTTTTTCTTTTAAAAAAAGAAATTCAAAAATTTATCATTTTTGGATCACCAATTTAGTATTCCATTCAAATATTCCATTCAAAATATTTTTTCTTCTTATAAAATAAATAGATTCCAAAATAGATATTTATATGAGTTATAAGTAAAAAATTTTATTTAATAGAATTATTTTTATTTAAAAATTCTATTAAATAAAAATAATTCTAAAATTCTGTTTCTTTGATTTTATTAAAAATATAACTATTTGAAACTATTTTTGTTTATATACAAATTCTATATTCTATTAGAGAATAGAATCCAGCTAATTCAGAGTATTCCAACGTTTGTATTTTTTATACAAAAAAACTTTTTGAATTTCCCGCGTACACGTCACGGTCATCCTGCTTTTTTATCTTATATAGACTTATATGTAACTATTGAAAGTGATGACATTCTACATAATGTTAGAATTCCACCGAAAAGCTTTTTATTAGTTCAAAATAATCAATACGTAGAATCAGAGCAAGTGATTGCCGAGATTCGCGCGGGAACATACACTTTAAATTTGAAGGAAAAAGTTCGAAAATATATTTATTCTAACTCACAGGGAGAAATGCATTGGAGTACTGATGTATATCATGCATCTGAATTTAATGGGGGTAACATACATATCTTACCAAAGACAAGTCATTTATGGATATTATCGGGAAAGTCGTGTAAGTGGAGTGACTTATCTTTTTCACTCTTCAAGGATCAAGACCAAATGCACACCCATTCTCGTTCTCTTGGAGAAAAAGCTATTTCTAACTCTTTTTTAAATAATGATTTTGTCGAAAATAACCTAAATCTAGTAAGACATAAATTGTTTAGTTCAAAACCTTACGAATAAATGAAAAAATTTATTCTAAAATTGGGTATAAAATTGTTGTTGTTTTATTTTTTAAAAATGGATAATGTCTTTTTTTTAGGAATCCAAAATTGGTGAAGTTTGATCTCTGTAGAACAACTCAAGAAACAAACCTCCTTTTTTCTCTATAAATAGAATAAGGTTCAGATATTGATAGAATTCATACAATTCTTCTTTGTACTACAATGCTTTTGTGAATTTCGCTTCATTTCTCATATCATATTTGTCATTTAGTTTAGTTTTAATTTCGATTTTTCATTTTTTAATTAAAAAGGGAGTCTTTATGTCACGCTACAGAGGGCCTCGTTTCAAAAAAATACGCCGTCTGGGGACTTTACCTGGACTAACTAGTAAAAAGCCTACAGTCGGAGCAAGATTAAAAATGAATAAAAATTTGTATCTTATAACTCATATATAATCTCTTCTAGGGGATTCAGATTTGAATTTGAAATTCAAAGATGGAATTTATTTTATGTCTGTCTTATTAAATAATTTAATAGAAGAGATTATTATGCACTCTATTTCCAATTACGTGAGCAGTCATCAGCATTGCTAGAGGCCATACTGCTATTTCTTTTTAGTTTTTTTGAGTTCTCTTTTTTGAGTTTCACTTTTAGTTTGAATAACAGAAAAAAGGCAAATTCTCTGCTGTATCCACATACCATTTATCTCTACAAAATACGAGACGAAAAAGAACGATTTTTTTAGAAGGGATATAATGGAATTTTTGGATTGACTATTACTATAGCCTAATATATTTATATAATAGATATATAGAATATTATTCTAAATTTTCAGTTTTATTGGATGGACTGATGTAGACAACAAACATTTAATTACATTAAATATACATTTAAATACATTAAATATACATTTAAATGAAATATGCATTAAATATTCTAAACTAAATATTAAATATAATAATATATAAATAAGATTATTTAGTAAGATAAATATAGTAAGAAATATAAAAATAAATATGAAAATGGACCATACAAGTGCACGCCGAGCCCACGCAAAAGGTTTGGTTAAAATATGCCAAATTCCACCAAGTATACAAATCGAACCCAACCATACATGCCCCCCAATTATATCTTCCAAATCGTCCACACTAACAATCCATCCCTCTCCTCCAAAAGGTGATTTTAGTAAATAACCAAATATAATACTTGGACTAAGGGTCAAGTTGGTAATTTTTCTTACATCCCCCCCTCCCGGAGCCCAGGTATCATATATACCCCCAAAATAAAGATCCTTGAATACTAGAAGAAAAGCACCGATGCCTAACAAGATTAAGTGAATACCTAAAATTGTAGTCATTTTATTTCTATCTTTCCATACATAACCGAAGAATGGAAAAGATTCTTCAAGAGTCTCAGGTCCCAGAAGTGCATGATAAATACCACCAAAGCCCAATACTGCAGAGGAAATTAAGTGAAGTACTCCGGACACAAAGTATGGAAATGTGTCTATAACCTCCCCCCAGGACCTACCCCCAACCTAGAGTTGCTAGATGGGGAAGTAAAATTAATCCTTGCTCATACATGGGCTTCTCGGGTACGAAATGAGCCACTTCAAATAGGTTCATTGCTCCGGCCCAGAATACTATTAATCCGGCATGGGCTACATGAGCTCCCAGTAGTTTACCGGATAAATTGATAAGTCGGGCATTTCCGGCCCACCAAGCGAAACCGGTAGTTTCTTGGTCACGACCTGTTAAAGCTAAAGTTCCATTAAAGAGCGTTTCCACGTGGTAGAACCTCCTCAGGGAATATAAGGTTTTCATGAGGCTGATCTTGAGCCGCCATCCACGCGCGAATACCTTCGTTTAAAAGAATATTTTTGGTGTAGAAAGTCTCAAATTCAGGATCTTCTGCTGCACGTATTTCTTGAGAAACGAAGTCATAGGCACGTAGGTTCAAGGCCAGGCCGACTACTCCAAGAGCACTCATCCATAAACCAGTTACAGGTACAAATAACATAAAGAAATGTAACCAACGTTTATTGGAAAAAGCAACCCCAAAGATTTGGGACCAAAAGCGGTTAGCGGTGACCATTGAATAAGTTTCTTCAGCTTGGGTTGGGTTAAAAGCACGGAATGTATTTGCGCCATCACTATCTTCAAATAAAGTATTTTCCACGGTAGCACCATGAATAGCGCATAGTAGTGCAGCGCCCAATACACCAGCAACTCCCATCATATGAAATGGGTTTAATGTCCAATTATGAAACCCTTGGAAAAATAGGATGAATCGAAATATAGCTGCTACACCAAAACTGGGTGCAAAGAACCAACCAGACTGACCCAGTGGATAAATCAGGAATACGGAAACAAAAACAGCAATTGGACCAGAGAATGCGAATGCATTATAAGGGCGCAATTGAACAGATCGAGCAAGTTCAAATTGACGTAACATGAAACCTATTAATGCGAAAGCGCCGTGGAGAGCAACAAAAGTCCACAGACCACCTAATTGACACCAACGGGTAAAATCTCCTTGTGCTTCAGGACCCCATAGTAACAACAAAGAGTGTGCTAAACTATTAGCAGGAGTAGAGACTGCAGCGGTTAAGAAGTTACAGCCTTCCAAATAGGAACTTGCCAATCCATGAGTATACCATGAAGTTACAAAGGTTGTACCTGTGAACCAACCCCCCAAAGCGAAATAGGCGCAAGGAAAGAGCAACAGACCGGACCAACCCACAAAAACGAAACGGTCCCTCCGTAACCAGTCATCCATAATATCAAATAAATCATTTTCATCTTTGGTAAATTTACCAAGAGCTATAGTCATAGTGATCCTCCTATTCAACTACTTCAACCATTTCCGAACACCTCCTAGCATTTTGGGGATGGGACCTTGGAGGCTTTTCTCATTTATATAATGATTTTTTTTCTCGTAGATTTCCCTTCTTTTCTAATGCGTTTCGGATATAAAAATCATTTATTGTTCTATGGATACCTAGGTTAAGTTGAATCCATGAACTCAATCCGGCTATTCCTTTTTTTATTCTTCTAAATCAAATCCCCTAAGTCATGAATGGTTAATTGTCTTATGACTCATAAATTTACTCATAAATCTGATAGAAATTTTTTTAACAATTTTTCAAGAGAAAAATGATACCTTTTCTCGTTCGCGCTACCAGCGGAGCCGGGCACACTCCGTTCCTTTGATCAAAGAATAATATTCAAAGAATATTTTTGTGAAATTCAAAGTTAAAGTTCTTAATATTTACATTTACAACATTAATAGACTCTAATCAAATAATATTCAAATTAGATCTATATTATAATGTAAAAAAAATATTTATGTTATAGATTGAATGAACAAAATAAAATACAACAAAAACAATACTAAAAAGTTATTGAAAAAAATTGAAAACAAAGATTCTTTTTAGTTTAGTAAAAAAAAATAGGAAAAACATCTTTTAAATAATGAATCTTTTTCCTATTTTTTTTTACAGCTCTCAAGTAATCTTTTCTATTTTTTTACCAAATCATATATTTATTTATACTTTGATTGCATTTAATTTAACCCCGTATTTATGAATATTCAATTAATAGAATCAGAATTCAAAACAGAATATCTAATATAATTAATTTATTATATTATTTATTCAAAGAAAAGATATTAAACATGAAAGAATCAGAATAATAATCTAAATTTTAATTTGAAAGTTGAATTAGAAAGGAATTCAATTTTTAATCAATTTTTTTCTACTTGTTCCTGGAGTAAAAAGATTTCCATTTGTTCCTGCTAAATTTACGTATTGAATTCTTTTTCTTGTCCCCATAATTCAAAAAGTTTTTTTTATTATTGCCGAAGAAATGAAATAAAAGATAGGGTAGAGGTATGACAGTTATTATATGAGGTCTACCCAATGCTAGATGCAAAGGCGCATAATAGATCGATATGAACATGATGAGCTGTCCCGTAATAAACCCAGCTGTTGCTGATAGTTTCTTCTCGGTCCCTTCTTGCATAATCCGAGCTCGAAGAAGGAAGAGATAAGAGGGCCCTATGGAGAATGTGCTCAGAAATCCATAATAGAGTCCGAAAAATCATGCTTTCTTCCCTTTGTGAAAAATTTAGCAGAACTTAAAAGATTTTTTTTCTTTTTCCAAATAAAAAAATTTTAAAGTGTATTATCATACCTATGTTCCTTGCGGAAATAGAAGGCGAAATCAATCCATTTTTTTAGTTCTACGTTTTACATTCATTCTTTCTATTTTTTATTATTTTAATAATATATTATTATATATAGAATTAGATTCTATTTTATACTCCTCAATATACTCTTTTCTACTCATCCTATTCCTATTAACTGAATATATATATTCAGTTAATAGGAATAGGATGAGTAGAATCCATAAAAAATACTTATCGAAAAAAGTGATCCATTGAGTCTACTAAGTATATTTGAATTCTATTGATTATAGACTATCTTTATAACAATATAAGAAAAAAATGCGATATATAAATTCAATATTCTATAATTAATAATTATATATAGCAGGTACAAATATTAAATCGAGGTACCCATTCTATGATAAACTTACCTTCCATTTTTGTGCCTTTAGTGGGCCTAGTATTTCCGGCACTTGCAATGGCTTCTTTATTTCTTTATGTTCAAAAGAACAAGATCTTTTAGATACGGACAATAGGCACAAATCAAGTATATTTTTTTAGATCAGGGAGCAACTTGATGAATAATCACTCCTAAAGGTTTACACCATAATAGTGCTAGTTGATGAACTAGTCCCAATGAAAAAGCAGAAAAAATGGGGTTGGTAAAACATACTACTCCTAAACTTCCTAATACAAGACATGATCCCAAAAAGACTAAAAGAAAATCATGTAGTGGTTCAGGTAAATCCATTATATGTAAAATAAGAGATAAATGCATCGAAATTTCATGACCTTTTTGATGCGACCAGGGAAATCTTTTATCTACGAGATTTCTCTCCGCATTGAATTTCATCAAATCCTAACAAGTCGGAATAGGTACCAGTTAAGTTATGGGATTTATGTTATTTCATTCGTTATACGAAAGAGTAGGTCGAGAAACTATATAATATATAATATAAGTATATATTAGTATATAAGTATAACTAAATATAAGTCTAACTATATAGATATATAGTTATAGAATAGTTATAGAACAGATATCGAAATGAAATAGATAG
>NW_027255504.1:42500-47819 GCF_003086295.3 Arachis hypogaea
TCTTCCGGGTCCATCACAAGGGAAACGAAAACCGAGATTTGAATGCAGAATAGAGATATTGTTGTTGTTCTTTTTTCGAAAAAAAAAACTAAGAGTCTAATTTCAGTAGAAAATAGAATTCTGAATTGTAATAAACTATTGTTATCATTCTAATGAATGATAATCAAATTTTAGTAAACAATTTCTACTTAGTCTATTTAGTACTTAGTCTATTTATAAAGTAGAACATTTTTATCAGTCTTTTTTTTTATTTAATGAATAATGATATCTTCTTTATATTGCTATTTTCGATTATTCCAATAATAAAATTTCGAAACATTAAAAAAAAAGTAAGTGGACCTAACCCATTGAATCAGAACTATATCTACTATTCTGATATTCAAATTCGATATAGATGAAATTTATCCTTTTTTTTTAGACTTCTTTTTTATTTGTACTTCGTAAGAATTAGTCGATATTTACGATTAAATCCTCCCGTTCCTCAAGATTCTATAGGAATATTTTTATATTCCCTTTCTACAGCTTATTCCAAGCTCCAAAATACAAGTCATTTTTTTTAACACAAGAGAAGATCAATTTCCATTTCTATAAAATGGGATATGATATATAAAAAAAATACATCAAATCATGGCTTCACGTATCAAATATTTTCTTTTTCTATCGGTGCTTCCGGTATATTTCCGGCAATTAATGACCGGGAGAAAGAGACTTTTCACTTACAGTCTCTTCTCTTATTATTTCTATTATTTTATTTAATATTAATTAAAATATTTTAATTCAATTAATATTAATTACTCGGATAGATAGATAGATAGATAAAAATATCGAAAAAGTAAATAGAAAAAATATTAGAAATTTCTCTTTCTCTTACCGTGATCTACAAAAAAGTAGACTTTGGAGTTTTTTTTAACTGAAAGAAAGGAAAATAGAACAAAAACGACACTAAAAGAAAAATCTTGAAATAAGATTCAAATAGAAAAGTAATAAAAATAGAAAGTACTAAATAAGCCAGTTTCCTAGACATAAAAATTAGAAGAATTTTGAAAACATTTTTTTTTATTTTTTCAATTTCACAAAAATATTCTTTGAATATTATTCTTTGAAATCCACCAATCCACATGTGATGTGTGAACAATGATAGTTGGGTCCCATAGTCGGTAGCTAGGTATGGATAAGGAGGCATAGAATACATATGGTGAGCTACAACAATAGTCAAAGAGCCTAACATAGCTAAGTTAATAGATAATTGAGCATGCTATGAAGTTGTTAGGATCTCATATAGACCTTTATGACCCTGGCCTGTAAATGGACCCTTATGGGCCTCTAAGATCTCTTTTATACCATGACCAATCCCCCAGTTGGTTCTATACATGTGAATAATCAATAAAAAAATTAAATTCACAAAATTATTTTTTTATTTTAGTGTTATCAACTTAGCTTGATTTAGTTATTGTAGCTGAAAATCTAATCTCTCGATCACCTTGTCCATATCAAACAATCAATTAGATATGTTTACATTGATTTATTATTGAAATTTTGCATAATTCTAAAAAACGAACTGAATCGACTAATTTGACCGGATCAATCTTAAATTAGTCTTTTAATTGATTGGTTGACGAAGAAAATGTTTGATAAAAAAATAAAACGTCGATCGAACTAACAATTAACCGGTAAACTGCTAAAAATGATCTATTTTTAAAGGATTATGAGTTCAACCTAAACTATCAAAACAATACCATTTTAAATTTAAAAAAAATCACAAAGAGACTTGAATTTGGTATTTTATTTTTAAGTTCAATTTAGTTGAAGGGTTTTTTAAAGATTAAGTAATAAATGATGTTTGATTTTTATATTTATGTGGGTGAGAGGTGGGAATTTTTTATTTTTAATATTGGAGTAGTAACTGTATTTCTTTAAAATGTGGATTGTTAGGGTGTTATTCTCAAATGTGGAGCCGTTTAATTAGAGAAGTAGAAATCGAACTGTCTGATTTATTAGAGGTATAGAAACCGGACCGTCTGATTTGTGTTAAAAAGAATTTAAAAAAATTGATTTATAAAAAGCGGACCTTCCAATTTGTATACTTTTCACAATTTTAAAAAATACAAAAAATTATAATGTTAAAATATATCACTTCTTTTACTTCCATAGCAAAAAAATAGCCTATAGGTGAATTGCTCTTAATTTGCAAAATATGGCAATTCACTTTTTTCATGTGGATATAATAGGAACTATAATCTTTTTGAACAAATTTTTTCAAGCAAAAAGAACTAATTAGAACGTCAAAGTCTAAGTGACATTATTCATGTGACATATAATTAACATCTTCATTCTAGGTGCATTGAAAGAAGAAGAATTATGATTAATTAACATTCAAAGCATGACACCTTATTGGATAATGTCATATTAAGATGATCCTCGATTTACTAACAGAGACATTAAAGCCTTTGAAAGTTTTATATAAACTATAGTACTATGCCTTCCTATCCTAATGGTGAGTGAAAACAATAAAATTTGTTTCTTTCAATAAATTATATGTTGTTAAATGTTAACTTTAATTTTTTTATTCTATTTTATTAAATAAATAATGTAAGACTCAAAATTTTAGAAAATTTATTATGAGCTGATTTTAAATTTATTTATTTATTAAAAAAATCATTTTTAAAAATTATTTTATTAAAAGTAATTAAATCAAATCTTGATAATTAAAATAAAAATTCTACTTAATTCTATAATAGTTGAATATTTTTCTATATTTAAATTATAGAATTTAGAAGTTATAAAAAAATTATATAATTTAATTTAAATAATTAAAATTTTAAAAATTAATACTTTAAATTTTATGAATAAAAAAATTTAATTATATTATCTTATATTTGAAATTAGAATATTTGATTAAAAATTAATTATTTTTTTAAAACGTGGATTGTTAGGGTGTTATTCTCAAATGTGAAGCCGTTTAATTAGAGAAGTAAAAATCGGATCGTCCGATTTATTAGATGTACAAAAATCGGACCGTCCGATTTGTGTTAAAAAGAATTTAAAAAAAATTGAGGTACAGAAAGCAGACCCTCCAATTTGTGTACTTTTTACAATTTTTAAAAAACACCAAAAATTACAATGTTAAAATATATCACTTCTTTACTTTCATAACAAAAAAATTGCCTATAGGTGAATTGCTCTTAATTTGCAAAATATGACAATACACTTTTTTTATGTAGATATAAGAGGAACTATAATCTTTTTGAACAAACTTTTTCAAGCAAAAAGAACCAATTAGAACGTCAAAGTCTAAGTGACATTATTCATATGACATATAATCAACATCTTCATTCTAGGTGCATTGAAAGAAGAAGAATTATAATTAATTAATATTCAAAGCATGACACTTTATTGAGTAATGTCAGATTAAGATGATCCTCGATTTACTAACAGAGACAATAAAGCCTTTGAAAGTTTTATATAAACTATAGTATTATGCCTTCGTATCTTAATGGTGAGTGAAAACAATAAATTTGTTTCTTTCAATAAAATATATGTTGTTAAATGTTAATTTTAATTTTTTTATTCTATTTTATTAAATAAATAATGTAAGACTCAAATTTTAGAAATTTTATTATGAGCTGATTTAAATTTATTTATTTATTAAAAATTTATTTTTAAAATTTATTTTATTAAAGTAATTAAATCAAATCTTGATAATTAAAATAAAAATTCTATTTAATTCTATAATAGTTAAATATTTTTCTATATTTAAATTATAGAATTTAGTAGTTATAAAAATAAAAATTTATATAATTAATTTAAATAATTAAAATTTAAAAATTAATACTTTAAATTTTATGAATAAAAAATTAATTATATATCTTATATTGAAATTAGAATATTTGATTAAAATTAATTATTTTTTAAAATGTAGATTGTTAGGGTGTTATCTCAAATGTAGAGCCATTTAATTAGAGAAGTAGAAATCGGATCGTCTAATTTATTAGAGGTACAGAAATCGGACCGTCCGATTTGTGTTAAAGAAAATTTAAAAAATTGAGGTACAGAAAGTAGACCTCCAATTTGTGTATTTTTCACAATTTTAAAAAAACACCAAAAATTACAATGTTAAAATATATCACTTCTTTTACTTCCATAACAAAAAAAATTGCCTATAGGTGAATTGCTCTTAATTTACAAAATATGACAATTCGCCTTTTCATATGGATATAAGAGGAACTATCATCTTTTTGAACAAATTTTTTAAGCAAAAAAAACCAATTAGAATGTCAAAATCTAAGTGACATTATCATGTGACATATAATCAACATCTTTATTCTAAGTGCATGAAGAAGAAGAATTATGATTAATTAACATTCAAGATGACACTTTATGGATAATGTCAGATTAAAATGATCCTTGATTTACTAACAGAGACATTAAAACCTTGAAGTTTATATAAACTATAGTACTATGCTTTCGTATCCTAATGGTGAGCGAAAACAATAAAATTTGTTTCTTTTAATAAAATATATGTTGTTAAATGTTAATTTTAATTTTTATTCTATTTTATTAAATAAATAATGTAAGACTCAAAATTTTAAAAATTTTATTATGAGCTGATTTTAAATTTATTTATTTATTAAAATTATTTTATTAAAAGTAATTAAATTAAATCTTGATAATTAAAATAAAAATTCTATTTAATTTTATAATAGTTGAATATTTTTCTATATTTAAATTACAGAATTTAGTAGTTATAAAAAAATAAAAATTTTATATAATTAATTTAAATAATTAAAATTTTAAAAATAATACTTTAAATTTTATGAATAAAAAGATTTAATTATATATTATATTTGAAATTAGAATATTTATTAAAAATTAATTAATAATTAATAATTAAATAATATTTTAAAAAAATTAAAAAAAATAAATTTAAATAAATCAATATATTAATTTTATTAAAATTACTAAACTCTAATTTTAACCCTAATTTTTAAATAAAAAATTCTAATTTCCAAATTAAAATCTTAATTTTACCTTAACCCCTACTGCCACTCACTTACCTCTTTCCCTTATAAAACGCAACACACACGCACAAGAAAACACACACACGAAAAGAGAAAGAAAGGAGAAGAGGGAAAAGAAGAAGAAAGGGATGCTGAGGAGGATTCAAGAAAAAAAGAGCCGCCTACTAGGAGGTACTGCCTCGCGCACCATGCCTGCCTTCTTGCATGTCCAACCGTCAACCATTTGTCGTTCATATCATCATACCAGTTGCTCGCAGAGAGAGATGCCAAGGAGAGGAAACGCGACACCGTTCTAAGCCGT
>NW_027255505.1:0-33667 GCF_003086295.3 Arachis hypogaea
TTAGTTTTCCCTTTATAGTCAATTGCTAATGATAATTGCTATATATGCTTCTACTTGTGTTTACTTGTATGTATATACTTGTGTTTTGCTGGGTTGAGGAGGTTCGGAAGGCGATGGCGATGGGATCGCATGGCGATCGGTTGGTGAAGGCTGTGGGACAACGGTGTTGATTAGAGTAGAAATCCCCTAAGATAGATTACCCTTTCGTGGTGCTATGGCTTAAGTTTTGTTGAGGTTTTACATATTATGTGTATTTGTTTCAGAAATGCTTTAAGCTTGAATCTTGTGATAGATATCGAGTCTAGGATTGCCTTGGCATCCCCGGTGTCTTATATCATACATCACTGGGCGCTGTTACCATACTGAGAACCTCTGGTTCTCAATCCATACTTTTGTTGTATTTTTAGATACAGGTCTCAACCCACCTCGGTGAGTTGTCTGATTGGTGACAGGAGCGGAGGATCTGAATACCCTTTTGGGTCTTTTAATTTATTATGTATATGTCTCTCACTTTTGTGTTTTGTTTTGCCTAGAGGCTTGTATTTGAGAGAACAAAAATTGTATAAGCTGTTTTACTGTCCGTTTTCATATATGGTCTGCATATGGCTAGCCGGTTTAAACTCCACGAGCCGTGGCTAGATTCTTATGATATTATACTACTATATCTTGTTATATCACGTCTGTTTCATGTGCTTTAAGTTAGTAGCTTCTCTAATACGTTTTGCGCTTTTCAAATCCTATTTTGAGCTATATTCTTATCGAACTTCTAGAAATTATTAATCCTTCTATATAAGATATGTATAACCTTATAACTGTCGTAACCTTTGATTAATTTCTGCTTTACGACGTGGGATAAGGCTTAGGCTAATTAGGGTGTTACACCTTCATCCTCGTGCACGGTTTGTTCTATAACTTTTTAGTTTGCTCAATCTTTTATTGAGACAACTAATATTTCTGACAGATTGCCTCTTTATAACATGTTATCATTTCAACTCATATTCCATACCAATAATTCGTTTTTGCTTATGTTCATTTAATTTATTCATCATGTTTCATGCAAATTAAATTCATTACACTAACAAGTTTTCTTTCCCAAATCTATCATAGTACTTGATTGCTATATACAATACGAATCTTAATGTAAAGCTATTTTTTCAGTTTTTTTTCGAATTAAATATTCATTACTTGCTGTGAGTAATTACCTATTCATAACATCTATATATATTTATATATATTTTAGAATATGTGGAACTTCCTTTCCTGAGTTTCTCTATCCTTAGTACTCTTCTAATTATTTTCATGCTATCCATCTACCCATCCTTTAGTTTTAATGTCTTCCTCAAATGTTCACGAAACAGGGATGGCAATTTTACATGGAAATTAACCCAGACATGATTTGCTTTTAATTTTTTATACATTTTCGTATTATGCTTATTTCATATAAGTTATTACTTTTTTGTTACATGTTAACACAATACTCATTAATTGATATACACTTTTAATTACAAGACATGAGTGAAATACCGTCTATCTTCTCAAGAGGTATAAGGATTTTCTATCCAACGAGTTAGTTTTCTATGACTTTGGTGGCAATGAGATTGAAGTTGCCATTGAGAAGTGTAACACCCTAATATTCAAATCCTTATGCTCGAGTCATAAGTCAATGATATTACGGTGGTACGACTCTCAGGTGGATTTTTAATATATAAACATAGGTAATTTTGAAAGGAGTATTAATCGAGAAGCCTGAAAAAGTAGAAATAAAATCGCGAAGACGTATCACTCACGATTCGACAACGAAAAGATAAAACATGAAGCCGAAAGCGATATATGGACAAGGCATAAAGGAGATTAAGAGATAGATAACAGATAGATATATATATAACATAAGTAAATAGCCACTAGTCGCGACCTGCGAAGTTTAGGCCGGCTAGGGTACAGTATGAAAGTAGTTGACAACAGTACATCCTAATCTCTCCCAAAGGAAACATAAGAGCCTCTATAGGCAAGTTCCAAAAGAGTTCAACACATAATATATATCTCAAAACAAAGGTGGAGAGATTCTAAGCAAAACACAAAGTAGAGAAAATAAAGATCTTCGCCGGCTCTCAGACGAACCACAGCTCACTTCTGAGCACCTGGACCTGTATCTGAAAAACAAGAGATATATACGGAATGAGAACCCGGGCCCATGGGTTCCCAGTACGGTAAAAGTGCCAAATAAATACAATGCACTGCAATAAAAACTCACTAAGCATCCTAAACTCCTTTTCACCAAGTATCCAGCATAGATTCTCACTAATCCATAAATAGGCATCTGTCGTAAGGGGATACTAAATCTAGTTCATGTTACACATGTTTCCCAACTCGCTGATTCTTACACGAATCAGACTCAGAATCATAAGCAAAACCATCACCAGTTGTTCTGTCTCAGCAACTCTATATCAATACATCATACCCTCGCCTGGAGCTAGTGAAATCACATCACTGCGTCTACCCAGGGGACTCAAATTATCTCATTTAAAAATCATCATCATCATGCAATCGCATTATCAATTCATCTCATCAAGGACAGCCACCAACATCCACCGACACCAACATGAGGGATCTCTCAGTTGTACAAACACAAGCAATACAGACAAGTAATACACAAATAAGGTACAAATAGAACAAGTAGCACGTAATCAGGTAACATAGCATGTATGATATAGAAATCCAAAACAAATAGGCAAACCCAAACAATTCAAACATATGCAAATGATGTATGCCTGCCCTATGGCTGATGATATCATGTGTCGGTTATATAGCCAACCCGACACGTCCTGGTAGCTAACCATGGACAGAAACACCCCTTGCGGAGCAAGTAGGTTTGAGCTACAACCCCCTTGCTACTACCCGCTCAGCCCAGAGCCAGTGGAACAACCACTACTGCGGGCTACTACCCAGGCGGGTGTTTAACAGCTCAACCTGGAGCCAGTGGAACAACCACTACTGCGGCTACTACCCAGGCGTCACAATCTCTGACCTGGAGCAAGTGGGACGAACCACAACCCTTGCTACTACCCAGGTATCTTAAGCATTAACCCGGAGCAAGCGGGACGAACCACAACCCTTGCTACTACCCAGGTATCTTAAGCATTAACCCGGAGCAAGCGGGACGAACCACAACTCTTGCTACTACCCAGGTATCCTAAGCATTAACCCGAAGCAAGCGGGACGAACCACAACTCTTGCTACTACCCAGGTATCTTAAGCATTAACCCGGAGCAAGCGGGACGAACCACAACTCTTGCTACTACCAGGTATCTTAAGCATTAACCCGGAGCAAGCGGGATGAACCACAACCCTTGCTACTACCCAGGTATCTTAAGCATTAACCCGGAGCAAGCAGGACGAACCACAACCCTTGCTACTGCCCAGGTATCTTAAGCATATATTCATTCCATCTCAATTCATATTATCAATCCTTATTGTTATCAAAACTCAAACATTAAGCTGGAGCAAGAGGGACGGACCCCAACCCTTACTACTACCCAGGTGTCAGAGTTACATTCATTCAACACTCCATAATTAACTCATTTATCATAAACATCATTTTCCGCCTCATACCTGGAGCAAGTAGACAACGCCACTGCCTACTACCCGGGGTTACACATCACATTTCAACATCTTCCATTATTATCCATTTAACACATTCATTCATTAATCATATATGCAATTATTCTCAGCCATAATCAATAATGGCTTTGTCGTGACCCGGCAATAACTCAGCCATCCGGCTCATGGTCCAATCAAGAACCAGCCATTTATCAATAAATATAGCCCTTCGGCTCATGGCATACACGGTACTCCCACCGTCATCCTCCATATCTCATATAATCATCGTTGATCATCATTGATCATAACTTTTCCCCTTGCCTCACTCGCAAGTTACCACATCCCCTAGCTCCTTTCTCATTGCTAGGCATATCATAATGATTTAATACATAAAGGGTGAGATCGGAGGCTTAGAAGTATGAGATTTGGCTTTTAAAACTCAAATATCAACTTTGGCATGAAAACAATGCCACGCGTACGCGTACTCCACGCGCACGCGTGGATGGCCTTAAAAACTCATCGACGCGCAAGCGTCATGCACGCTAACGCGTGGATTAAAAATTTGCCAAATCGACGCGCACGCGTCAACCACGCGTACGCGTGGATACTCTCGTGCCCCAGGCACAAAGCTGGCACAGTTCTGGCACAACTCTCTGGAAAATGGCTGGGCATTGGGGTGCAGCACTATCGGCGCGCCCGCGCACATCACGCGCACGCGTGGATGGCGCTTTCTGGAAGATCGGCGCGTACGCGCCAAGTGCGCCCACGCGCAAGGGGTTATTCTGCTAAAAATTTTCTAAGTTAAAAACTGCAGAATTCACAGATTTAGACCCCAATCTTCCAATGGACATAACTTCCTCATTTTAAATCATTTTTCATCCGTTCTTTGAACGGCATGGACATCCCGGATCCCATTTTGTTTCTAAACAGATTTGGCGCAAAACAGAGATCCGTAGTCCAAGTTATGTCTCACCAAAGTATGCCCAAAAACCATATTTTTCATAAAAACCACAAAGTGCCATTTCAAAACAAACCATTTCCAACCCTTTTCAAAATCAATCAAAACATGCCAATTTCATCCCTTTTCTTTGAAATCAATTGAAATGTATCAAATTCAACGTCAAGCCTCCTCAACTCACACATTGACACATTACCACAATTCACAAAACCGCCATATAACCATTTTTACCCATCTCAAACAAATGGCTAAATTACAAACACATTAACATGTCATACATCTTTCCTCATCCCAATTTCCAACAATACTATTTCCAATCAATCATCATTACACATAATCAATATTATACTCACTGTCACATGATTCCACCCACAAATCAACCTTAATCATTTCTCAAGTATATACCACAACATACATATCTCTTATGCATCATCATACCATCAAGGCATCAATAATCATGATCACATATGAGACCACATAACATACCTCAACCAAAACCAAACATACCTCATCTATACAATTTTACCCAAAATTACCAATTTCCATACTTCAACTCCTCAAACCTCATTATGCAATAACCAACCCAATCATTCATATATTCATTATCTAAAATCCATACAATCACTTGTGTCATCATACAATGCACACATCAACTTACCTTCCTTACCTCTTACTGGCTCCGGCCCAAAATTTACGGCCTCTGGCCCAATTTCACAATTTAAATTCATAAACCACAAGTCAATACTCATTACCCCATACATTCAATTCTCAATACACCAAACATACAAGGCCACACAATTCTCAACCCAATCATTAATTCACATTACATACCAACTATGCATATTAGCACCAACCATTTACACAATCCAAACTTAATCCTAGGGGCATCTAGCCTAGGAATTCTCATCACACCACACGGTACTTAAATGAAACTTAAACCGTACCTCTTGTAGCCAAATCAATTGAGCCTCTTCTTTGGGAGTCTCCACCAACCTTAGCTCCAAGCCTCACCAAAGCTCCTCAAGCAACACCAATCTCCCAATCGTGCACCAAAACCATCAAATGCACTAACATAACCAATATTACATACATACATCAACCTAGGGCTCATAAAGATGATAAATCACAAGGGTTTGAGCACTTCGTACCTCAACCCATATGAAGTAGGGATAGAACCCACTTAGAATCCATGTTGGAGTATCCCTAAACACCCAAAATCACAAGATTTCAACACTAACTTTCCAAAAACGTGTAACAGTGGGAATTTCGAAAACTGGGCAGAGATGAATGGAATACTCACCACAAAACTCAGATAGAATTGTAGAGGATGAGAAGAGCGACGCGTGGCCGCAAACGGCTCATCAATCGGAGCTCCGTAGCTCAGGTTATGGTGGTTTGAAGATTAAAGAGAGTTAGGTTTTCTCTCTTCTCTTCTCTCTTCTCAATTCAGCGCCCCACACACCTTCTTTAGGGCAAAATGAGCTGAAATGCTCATAACTAATGTTTATATATGTTGGGTCTTGGGCCCACTTAGGCCCGGTTCACTTATTTTTGTCCGTTGGCCCAATTTTGGGCCAAAACCTTTAAGATTAGCGCTCCAAATCGCACTTCAAATATTTCTACCTCCCCTAATTATAATCCCTCATTTCTTAATCTTATTTACTCATAATCAATTTTCTCAGCTGCAGTACCAGACAGGTCTCAGCCGGTACTGCCGGTCAAAATTCCACTGCGCGCTTTTACGCAGAAAACTATGTCTTCCGACTCGGAAAAATTCACTGAATCCAAAAATCATATTTAAATCATCAAATTCCAATTGCCAAATATTCCAACCATATTCGCTCCTACTTAACTCATTATTTAATTAATTTCGGTTAGACCGGGTATTACATTCTACCCCCCTAACAGAAATTTTCGCCCTCGAAAATTCCATCCATCACTACGAGTACACGAGCATAGTATGCCTTTATATCAAACGCATAACAGTTCCAAGGTCCTTTTACTCTGTGCGCTTCCGTTGCGGCGCTCTGATTTCTCTATTCCTGAGGGTCTCGGTCGTTCATTCAACGCCGACCAACAGCCTCGTTCCTTACTTTTACCGTCTCATCAACCCACACCCTATTAAATCTCAAATCATGTCATCAATAATATTGCCATCTTCGTTAATCATAGCCATCATCCCACATCACTATAATCAATCAAAGCTTTCTTCGTTTTTAGAATTCAATGAGTTTGGACTAACAAGCTGACAAACTCTTAAGAATCCACTTTCTTTTACTAATCTATAAAAGCTTTCGAGACACATCTCTTTTGTTGAAGTCACCCAGATCAAAAATCATTTTCAAAAATATAACCAACACTCCTTCAAATTCTTGGGAAAACGAAATTCAACAGCACCTCCCCAAAAATTGGTGCTTACCACCCGTCACGGGTTCCCTCAAACCAATCTCAGTACCGCATCAGTATTGCAATTTAAAGGTTTCCAAACGATTCCTCTAAAACCGATCATTACAAATCTTGATCTAAATCCAAGGTCACCATGACCAAACATCATAGCACTCATCTCTCAAACACGACAACTTACACTCAATCATCATCTAAATCCGACTATGCATCAATGATAATTTCCTCAAGTACCCAACCACAACTTAGCATGACTGGTATTTCAAATCAACGTTTCCAAATCCATCATTTAGGACCATTCCTTATCTATTTAAATCAAAGGAACTAAAAGTCACGGGTTCAATCCGTTTCACCAAAAATACAAAAATTAACCAACTATATAACAAATACAACACATCATTCTTAACAGAAAATTATTTACATCACAGGCATTTATCCATTTGTATTAAGGCAATTCCTTACTCGGACCATCTGGTTTGCTTCTCAGTCTAATATTAAGCTCGGCATTCCGAGTTTTTACTGTACAGGCGGTATTATAAAATCACACACTACCATTTAAGCTCGATTATTGAAATTACCTCAATCTTACTGCCGCAATCGGCCCGCATCCTGACTCTCTCCTTGTTGGCAATTTCTTGATACATGCCCTGGTAACCCGCACTTGTAACATACACCTAACCCCAATCGGCACGGCCTATTTGGGTGATGACTTCCACATCTCTGACAGCTCAAAACATCAGAAGTAGCCGCTACTCGTTTTCCCTTACCGTTCCTTTGGGACTCCTCACTCGTCGCAAAGTTATTCCGTCCTTGGGGAAAGTGTTGTATGTACCCTCTCCCCTTAAACTCTTGACCTCTTGTTGGGTATTCTTGATTGTGCTCCCTGCGGTGGGGTTTCCGGCGGTCATTCTTCACCTCAACAGCCTTCCTCACACATTCTTCAGCAATACGGCTCTTGTTCACGAGTTCGGAGAAGACCCTAATCTCCATCGGTCCAACGGAGCTCAGGATTTCACTTCAAAGTCCTCCCTCATACTTAATGCATTTCCATTCCTCAGAGTCTCCCGGGGTTCCTTGACACATGCGGAAAAACCTGAATAGCTCCTCATATTTGTCTGTATACTCAGATACGGACATACCACCTTGCTTCAGCTGCAGTAACTCCAATTCCTTGGCTGTTCTGGCGGAATTCGAAAAGTACTTCTTATAGAATTCCACCTGGAAGGCATCCTAAGTGATATGATCATTCCCCTGTTGCAGGAGACGTCGAGCCCCTTGCCACCAATGCGATGCTTCCCCCATGAGCAGATAGGTAGCAAATTCAACACGCTGCTCTTCAGGTACCAACTGCGCTTGCAGTGCTCGCTCCATGGCCTGAAACCAAGTATCAGCTTCAGTCGGATTGGTGGTTCCCTTGAACTTAGGTGGATTAACCTTTAAGAAAGTTGCCAGTGTCATCGGGCCCTGAGCTTCCCTTCCGCCATTGCCATTATTGTTTATCTGTTGCCCAAGGGCCTCCGCAGTGGCCTGCATAGCAGCAGCCATATTCTCCAACGCCGCCATAAGGTTTATCGGGTTATTCGAGTTGATTTCCGGTTCCTGTGTACTAGAACGATCTCTCTCACGTCCCCGACCGGGTCCACGAGGCGCCATCTGGTTCTTATACACACCAAACAATCGATATCAAGTTGATCAGTCTCAATATCGGAAGTATAGTGCTTCAAAGTACCAAAGGTATACTCATGGACTTCATGCTAGATGTATCAGTTAGATACCCTAACTAGCACAGGCACAAACTCAGAGTATGCATTGAAGCATAAGCAGTTCCATCCCTCAGGCTCACGAGGACAAACTGCTCTGATACCATAATGTAACACCCTAATATTCAAATCTTTATGCTCGAGTCATAAGTCAATGATATTACGGTGGTACGACTCTCAGGTGGATTTTTAATATATAAACATAGGTAATTTTGAAAGGAGTATTAATCGAGAAGCCTGAAAAGAGTAGAAATAAAATCGCGAAGACGTATCACTCACGATTCGACAACGAAAAGATAAAACATGAAGCCGAAAGCGATATATGGACAAGGCATAAAGGAGATTAAGAGATAGATAACAGATAGATATATATATAACATAAGTAAATAGCCACTAGTCGCGACCTGCGAAGTTTAGGCCGGCTAGGGTACAGTATGAAAGTAGTTGACAACAGTACATCCTAATCTCTCCCAAAGGAAACATAAGAGCCTCTATAGGCAAGTTCCAAAAGAGTTCAACACATAATATAATATCTTCAAAACAAAGGTGGAGAGATTCTAAGCAAAACACAAAGTAGAGAAAATAAAGATCTTCGCCGGCTCTCAGACGAACCACAGCTCACTTCTGAGCACCTGGACCTGTATCTGAAAAACAAGAGATATATACGGAATGAGAACCCTGGGCCCATGGGTTCCCAGTACGGTAAAAGTGCCAAATAAATACAATGCACTGCAATAAAAACTCACTAAGCATCCTAAACTCCTTTTCACCAAGTATCCAGCATAGATTCTCACTAATCCATAAATAGGCATCTGTCGTAAGGGGATACTAAATCTAGTTCATGTTACACATGTTTCCCAACTCGCTGATTCTTACACGAATCAGACTCAGAATCATAAGCAAAACCATCACCAGTTGTTCTGTCTCAGCAACTCTATATCAATACATCATACCCTCGCCTGGAGCTAGTGAAATCACATCACTGCGTCTACCCAGGGGACTCAAATTATCTCATTCAAAAATCATCATCATCATGCAATCGCATTATCAATTCATCTCATCAAGGACAGCCACCAACATCCACCGACACCAACATGAGAGATCTCTCAGTTGTACAAACATAAGCAATACAAATAAGTAATACACAAATAAGGTACAAATA
This sequence comes from Arachis hypogaea, assembly GCF_003086295.3. Taxonomy (NCBI): domain Eukaryota; kingdom Viridiplantae; phylum Streptophyta; class Magnoliopsida; order Fabales; family Fabaceae; genus Arachis; species Arachis hypogaea. Next base: position 9,881 of record NW_027255505.1, read on the forward strand.
GAACAAGTAGCACGTAATCAGGTAACATAGCATGTATGATATAGAAATCCAAAACAAATAGGCAAACCCAAACAATTCAAACATATGCAAATGATGTATGCCTACCCTATGGCTGATGATATCATCTGTCGGTTATATAGCCAACCCGACACGTCCTGGTAGCTAACCATGGACAGAAACACCCCTTGCGGAGCAAGTAGGTTTAAGCTACAACCCCCTTGCTATTACCCGCTCAGCCCAGAGCCAGTGGAACAACCACTACTGCGGCTACTACCCAGGCGGGTGTTTAACAGCTCAACCTGGAGCCAGTGGAACAACCACTACTGCGGCTACTACCCAGGCGTCACAATCTCTGACCCGGAGCAAGCGGGACGAACCACAACCCTTGCTACTACCCAGGTATCTTAAGCAATAACCCGGAGCAAGCGGGACGAACCACAACTCTTGCTACTACCCAGGTATCTTAAGCATTAACCCGGAGCAAGCGGGACGAACCACAACTCTTGCTACTACCCAGGTATCTTAAGCATTAACCCGGAGCAAGCGGGACGAACCACAACTCTTGCTACTACCCAGGTATCTTAAGCATTAACCCGGAGCAAGCGGGACGAACCACAACCCTTGCTACTACCCAGATATCTTAAGCATTAACCCGGACACTACCCAGGTATCTTAAGCATATATTCATTCCATCTCAATTCATATTATCAATCCTCATTGTTATCAAAACTCAAACATTAACCTGGAGCAAGTGGGACGGACCCCAACCCTTACTACTACCTAGGTGTCAGAGTTACATTCATTCAACACTCCATAATTAACTCATTTATCATAAACATCATTTTCTGCCTCATACCCGGAGCAAGTGGACAACGCCACTGCCTACTACCCGGGGTTACACATCACATTTCAACATCTTCCATTATTATCCATTTAACACATTCATTCATTAATCATATATGCAATTATTCTCAGCCATAATCAATAATGGCTTTGCCGTGACCCGGCAATAACTCATCCATCCGGCTCATGGTCCAATCAAGAACCAGCCATTTATCAATAAATATAGCCCTTCGGCTCATGGCATACACGGTACTCCCACCGTCATCCTCCATATCTCATATAATCATCGTTGATCATCATTGATCATAACTTTTCCCCTTGCCTCACTCGCAAGTTACCACATCCCCTAGCTCCTTTCTCATTGCTAGGCATATCATAATGATTTAATACATAAGGGGTGAGATCGGAGGCTTAGAAGTATGAGATTTGGCTTTTAAAACTCAAATATCAACTTTGGCATGAAAACAATGCCACGCGTACGCGTACTCCACGCGCACGCGTGGATGGCCTTAAAAACTCATCGACGCGCAAGCGTCATGCACGCTAACGCGTGGATTAAAAATTTGCCAAATCGACGCGCACGCGTCAACCACGCGTACGCGTGGATACTCTCGTGCCCCAGGCACAAAGCTGGCACAGTTCTGGCACAACTCTCTGGAAAATGGCTGGGCATTGGGGTGCAGCACTATCGGCGCGCCCGCGCACATCACGCGCACGCGTGGATGGCGCTTTCTGGAAGATCGGCGCGTACGCGCCAAGTGCGCCCACGTGCAAGGGGTTATTCTGCTAAAAATTTTCTAAGTTAAAAACTGCAGAATTCACAGATTTAGACCCCAATCTTCCAATGGACATAACTTCATCATTTTAAATCATTTTTCATCCGTTCTTCGAACGGCATGGACATCCCGGATCCCATTTTATTTCTAAACAGATTTGGCGCAAAACAGAGATCCGTAGTCCAAGTTATGTCTCACCAAAGTATGCCCAAAAACCATATTTTTCATAAAAACCACAAAGTGCCATTTCAAAACAAACCATTTCCAACCCTTTTCAAAATCAATCAAAACATGCCAATTTCATCCCTTTTTTTTGAAATCAATTGAAATGTATCAAATTCAACGTCAAGCCTCCTCAACTCACACATTGACACATTACCACAATTCACAAAACCGCCATATAACCATTTTTACCCATCTCAAACAAATGGCTAAATTACAAACACATTAACATGTCATACATCTTTCCTCATCCTAATTTCCAACAATACTATTTCCAATCAATCATCATTACACATAATCAATACTGTCACATGATTTCACCCACAAATCAACCTTAATCATTTCTCAAGTATATACCACAACATACATATCTCTTATGCATCATCATACCATCAAGGCATCAATAATCATGATCACATATATGACCACATAACATACCTCAACCAAAACCAAACATACCTCATCTATACAATTTTACCCAAAATTACCAATTTCCATACTTCAACTCCTCAAACCTCATTATGCAATAACCAACCCAATCATTCATATATTCATTATCTAAAATCCATACAATCACTTGTGTCATCATACAATGCACACATCAACTTACCTTCCTTACCTCTTACTGGCCTCCGGCCCAAAATTTACGGCCTCTGGCCCAATTTCACAATTTAAATTCATAAACCACAAGTCAATACTCATTACCCCATACATTCAATTCTCAATACACCAAACATACAAGGCCACACAATTCTCAACCCAATCATTAATTCACATTACATACCAACTATGCATATTAGCACCAACCATTTACACAATCCAAACTTAATCCTAGGGGCATCTAGCCTAGGAATTCTCATCACACCACACGGTACTTAAATGAAACTTAAACCGTACCTCTTGTAGCCAAATCAATTGAGCCTCTTCTTTGGGAGTCTCCACCAACCTTAGCTCCAAGCCTCACCAAAGCTCCTCAAGCAACACCAATCTCCCAATCGTGCACCAAAACCATCAAATGCACTAACATAACCAATATTACATACATACATCAACCTAGGGCTCATAAAGATGATAAATCACAAGGGTTTGAGCACTTCTTACCTCAACCCATATGAAGTAGGGATAGAACCCACTTAGAATCCATGTTGGAGTATCCCTAAACACCCAAAATCACAAGATTTCAACACTAACTTCCCAAAAACGTGTAACAGTGAGGAATTTCGAAAACTGGGCAGAGATGAATGGAATACTCACCACAAAACTCAGATAGAATTGTAGAGGATGAGAAGAGCGATGCGTGGCCGCAAACGGCTCGTCAATCGGAGCTCCGTAGCTCAAGTTATGGTGGTTTGAAGATTAAAGAGAGTTAGGTTTTCTCTCTTCTCTTCTCTCTTCTCAATTCAGCGCCCCACACACCTTCTTTAGGGCAAAATGAGCTGAAATACTCATAACTAATGTTTATATATGTTGGGTCTTGGGCCCACTTAGGCCCGGTTCACGTATTTTTGTCCGTTGGCCCAATTTTGGGCCAAAACCTTTAAGATTAGCGCTCCAAATCGCACTTCAAATATTTCTACCTCCCCTAATTATAATCCCTCATTTCTTAATCTTATTTACTCATAATCAATTTTCTCAGCTGCAGTACCAGACAGGTCTCAGCCGGTACTGCCGGTCAAAATTCCACTGCGCGCTTTTACGCAGAAAGCTATGTCTTCCGACTCGGAAAAATTCACTGAATCCAAAAATCATATTTAAATCATCAAATTCCAATTGCCAAATATTCCAACCATATTCGCTCCTACTTAACTCATTATTTAATTAATTTCGGTTAGACCGGGTATTACAAGAAGGGACATCGTACTACCATTATTGTCAACAGCTACAATAGTTTTACTACTCTGTATGGTCTGGGCGAAGGTGGTTGGTTGAGGGTTTGTTATGTTAGTATGAAAAGTTCCTTATCCTTGAAGTAAGAGACTATAACACGTTGGAGAAGTAGCCATGTTTTCTCCTGGTTAAGCTTCCTCTGTACATAAAACCTACTATTATTGTTGAAGATGTTATAGACCTTTGTAAAGATGCAGAGCAAAATAATCATTTTATTATACCCATGTTAAACTCTCCAATTTCTGATTCTTACATGAAATCTCCAAATACATTCTTTTCCCAAACATGTTCGGTACAAGTTCCAGATTTTCACCATTTTTTTTCGGACAATATATTCAAGGATATTGATGATATTCAAATCAATATTTCTTCTGAATTAGATTCTAGCTTTAAGAATAATACTGAACTATTTTTTGACGCTATTTCATATTAACCAAATACTGACCCAATCAAAGAAGTTCTTTCAATTACCGGGTTAAACTCATGTAATCAAGTCAGTTTAGTCCTCACCAGCTTCAAAATTTCTCTTATATCGTATGTAACGGTAATTTATATACTACTGAAAAATCATATAATCCTTATAATATGTTTCTATTAAGTTTCTTCAATAAATACATAACTATTTGTATAGATGTATCATCATGTATGCCTAAATATAAAGCGAGTTATTATAAGGTTTAATTACTCTATTGGTCCCTATAGTTTTACCAAATTTTTAATTAGGTCCTTATACTTTTTTTCTTTTCAATTGGGTCCTTACACTGCTTTAATTTTGTAATTAAGTCCTTCCTAGTGTAAAAAATATTAAAATTAACTGAGTATTTCTTTGCAAATTAAAGGTATTTATAATTAAAAATTTAATTAAATCTTTGAGGCATGTATTTTGGTAAAAATATTATGTTAATTTTAATATTTTTAACATGAAAAGGAAGTAATTACAAAATTAAGAACAGTGTAAGGACCCAATTGAAAGGAAAAAAAGTATAGGAACCTGATTAAAAATTTGGTAAAACTATAGGATCAACAGAGTAATTAAACCTTATTATAACTCAATGCACCCAAACCATATATATCCATTAATATTGAACTTGCTATGATAACTCAAATTTATATTCTTAAACACAATTTCACACTTTCATGTCATATATAATTTTTGTAGTATTGATCACAATTATATATTTAGTTGTTACTTCAAAGTATTGAATTAGTTTCAGTGATTTCTCATTCATTTTACACATAAAAAAGCTCAATCACTATTTTGACACTTATTTTATACTAATTTGTTTTAATGAATTTGTTCTCCGTTCGATAGTATTATTCCTTGGTTTCTAGGCTTTTGATAAAGTATTATTACTTTTTTATGATAATAGAAGATTTGTTGATTTCAGATGTGCTACTCTAGCTTCATCAAGATTTGCCAATAATAACAATAATAATGATGCACTAGTTCCAGCAACTAAGAATATCAATAGGCCTAGCATGGTGGTGAATATGAAGGTCTTGAAGAAGCTCTTCTCTGTTAACAACTATCAAAAGAAATCAAGAAGGAGAGTAAGATAATTATCCTTTACCTGTGGCGATTTATGTCAATCAGGTATAAAATTGATCTTTTATTCAGGTATAAAATTAGAAAGGCTTTTATTAGTCTTTGGTGAGGGGATTAATCCTTATCACTAGAAAGCTATGCCTCTTCAAATGCAATGTAAATATAAATTATAGGGAGAATTTTTCTTTGATTCATTGTTACATGTCACATATGTTCCTATTGGTTCTATTCTAATCTCTTTTAGCCAAGCCAATTAGATGAAGTCTGAGACTTTTAAAGTGGCACTATAATCTTCTTATTTTGGTAGGGGAAGGAAAATAAGTACAATAATGTAATTTTCATTATTCATTTTTTGTTCACTTGTAAGCGTTGATTTCGCTATCGGATATTTATGGATAGTTTCTCAGTAGCTTGTTGCGCTTTTTATTTATTCTCTCTTTTTATTTTGCACTCAGTTACATCTTGATTTTCATCTTGAACCATAGCAAGTGAGAAAAACAAAGAAGAGAGCAACTGAATGGCAAATACAAAATCCTGAGGAGTGTTATCCCAAGCCCCACAAAGGTATATAACACTTATAAACTTGTTTAGAAATTTGTAAAAATCAAAATAATAGGTTGAGTCTGCTTTTAACAGATGGATAGAGCCTCTGTGGTGGGTGATGCCATTAAATATAATAAGGGAGCTGCTCAGAACGGTCAATAAGCTCAAATAACTGGTGGAGAAGAAAAGATGTTGAAGGGAGAGATGCAAAAGGTAGAAAGCGAAAGATGATGCTGCAGAGAGCTATAACATAAAGCCTTTCAGCAATCTAGATGGATGCATAAGGACCTCATGCCTTCAAAGGAAATCAAAAGATATCTAACCTGAAATTTGGCTTATTCTTTTGCAGGTCTTAACCAGAATTCGATACTACAACTATCACGTGGCTTTCCTGTGGGGAAATCTTTTGGTTCTAAGCCTGGTGTTGCTGTGGTTGTCGAAAGAGTTAGGATACGCGGACTGTCAAGGTTTAGAAACCTGAGTAAATTTGCGCACTCCATGAAAGTGAAGGTGTTGCCTGTAGATCCAAATGTTCGCATTCCAAATAGATATCTGTTTCCATATGTGTGTATTTGTGAAGCCTATCTGCTTTTGAAGAATCTCTTTGTGCACGGCATGAATATGTATTTGATCAATGAGGTTAGTTCTAGTGATCTGTTATCTTGTTGAGTGAACATGGTGAACACCATTTTCTCTAGGACTGGGCTTATACCTCAAGTCTCAATTTGATTATGCAATATTATTCCCTTTATAACTCACAATTTTCGTGTATTAAATTAAACTAGGATTTGTAAAATGGTATATCTAATTTATTAGGGCAATTTTGTGCGTCTTGTTCGGGAATGCATCTCTTGCTATAGGAATGTGCTCACAAGGCTAGCGGGAAAAAGTTACCAAGGGTTCTTGGGTTCGATCTATGTCTCCTTTTGACCACAAGCTCTTAGATATAAGGACTGCTAGCTCAATACTGGCATCCTTCTTAAGCAAATCGTTAGCATTTTATTATAGCAGCGCAATGGCAGTTGGGATCATTCTTTTGATACTTATGATTCTTTACCATGTAACTTATTTCTGTTCCTCGATGTTTAGAACTTTAGATAGTTTGACTGTACTCTCATATGATATTTAGGATGAGTCTTCTTGTTGAGAAATTGACCAAGACTTCATCAATTCTTCCTCTCAAGAAAACGTCAGCTCTTGTTTATGGCTTATCTTGATTGATCCAAATTTTTCTTGCAATATCTTTGATGGTCTTGGTCATTAAGGCAAAAATGTAAAACATTTACTATTCATGGCTGAAATTGAATCCCATAATTCATTGGGTTGTAACTTATTTTATAATTTAAATCAGTCTGAGTAGTTTGGGATGAATTTTTGTTGAATATGATGCTAGAGCATAGATTATAAAAGCTTATATATCTAACTTAGAGTGTATAACGTGGTTGCTACATGTTGAAACTAAAATCCAGTTTCCTCTAATTAATACTTTGTTGATCTTAGCATGGAATTTTCTTTAGTTTAATTATTGTTGTGCACTATATACTAACTACGTTGTAAACTATAGTGAGTTGAAGTGCTCCCTATCACTTTGCAAATGTATCTCTCGCTATATATATATATATATATATATATATATATATATATATATATGCAGGATATCCTACTTATCTATATATTTTAAACTTCTTATCAGTTCTTTTCCTTATACTTAGTACCAGTCCCTTTTTTCACTAAAATACTTCCAAGATATAGTCATACACCAATCTCTTCCTTGAGTCTGCAATGATATGAATTATAAACTAAATAGAATCTCAATCAAGTCATTAAATATTTACCCAATGCTCCCTTTGTGCCGCTTGTGAAAAAAGCCATACATGTCTTCGTACTGTTAGAATGCTTGAAACCAAGAAAGAAATGATTTTGGAAGCATTCTAAGGATCTGGTGGAGATATTTATATTTCTTTTTGAGTTTTAATTTTTAAGTTTAACCAAGATGTGAATCTTTTTAATTGGATGATAAAGAAGCATTATTTTCAGGAAATTTCATGTTTACCCCTTTGAAGCATGAGAGCCAAAGTGCAAAGGCACATCAGTGATAAAGTGATTTCTAAAGTCGTGATAAATAATGGCAAGTACATTCTGTTCTTTTATTTTTTGATCTATAATTTATGAATTATTAGGTTGAAAGCTTGTAGCTTATCTATATGGCCTTTAGATTTTATTAATTTTTTGTCCTGAAACGAGATTTGAGAAACATCTGTTTCTCCTTTAATCTCAATGTGTATATTCGGGATTGAATTTTGTTTGGGGTGAAAAATTCTAAATTTTTGCAACCATGTGCTTCTGATTCAAACTGAACATTATGGATGGGGTGTAAAGGCAGCTGAAACCATCAACAAAGGCGAATTCATAATTGAGCATATTGGAGAAGGTAGCTCTCAGTTCTTTTGGCTTATATTGTTAAAAACCTTTTTTATCTTTCAAGTGAGCCTTTCTACCATTAACTGAAATGTTTTCTATTGCAGTAATTGATGACGCTTTATATGAAAAAAGGCTTTGGGACATGAAATATGGGGCTGTACAGAATTTTTACATATGTGAGATTCGTAAAGATTTTACTATAGATGCAACCTTCAAAGGAAATATGGCTTGCTTCTTAAACCATGGTTGTGATCCTAATTGTGTTCTCGAGAAGTGGTTAGTGCCAAATCTTCTTTTCATTGGCTTCATTAATTCATTGTTGTACTAGTGTAACTCGAAATTGGAATTCTTTGATATGACTATAATAATACTATTATACCAAAGTTCTGCTAACTGCTATCAAGATTTAATACCCATACATACATTTAACAAAGATTTTAATAGAAAGAGTTAAATTGATGGGCATTTAGTTGCAGAATGTACTTGTTCTTAAAACATGTAACAAGTAGTGAGATATATACCAAATATTACTACACAAAAAGGGGAAAGAGTTTGTCTATTCCATGGCAGGTGCCTTGTTGTGTATCCATATTAGTTTTTGCTGTTTCTTGCAAGCAAGTAGATGGTGAAACGCGAGTTGGTGTATTTGCTTCCCATACAATAGAAATGGGAGATCCCTTGACATATGATTACAGGTATTTTCTGCTTTTTCTTTCTTCATTTTCTATTTTCTACTTAGTAGGTATTCTCATATCTTTTCTGGGTATGTTAAGAATAACATATAGGAAATAAATTGTGAATTTATCTACGTGATCAGAGATTAACATTTCTTATTGACATATCAGATTTGTGCAATTTAGACCTGAGGTAAAATACCAATGTGGTGCCCCAAATTGTCGAGGGATTTTAGGGGTGAAAAAGAAAATTGTGAAGTTAGATATTTGTTGGGGTTGGGGATCAAAGCATAAGAGAACTTCACCTGCATGTCCTGCCATAGAAATATAATAATGGGATAAGAGATTAATGGAATAATAATGGGATCTCTTAATTTTTCATTAATGTGTATTGACTGTAGACAAACGACTAGATGACATTGCTGGGAGTGCATATTATGTTGCACCAGAGGTACTTCACAGGTCCTATAGTGTGGAAGCAGATATATGGAATCAGAAGTACTCTGGAGCGAGCAACAGAGCAGTGTAATATTTTTTTGATAAAAAATTTTATGCATTAAGAGTTACATGTTAAAGAGATTTATAATTAAAAAATCAAGTTATGTTAGATATTTTATTTGTATAGGGATTATTACTTTTGATTTTTAATACTAAAAAATCATATATTATGTTTAATACCTTGTTTGAGTTAAATAATATTTTGTTGATGAGTATTGATTTTTTATTATTGAGAAATTTTAATCAAAAAATTATGTTTAACGCGATAAAAATAATGGTTAAATTATCTTTTTAAACGATTAAAAAATGTTGCTTTTATCTGGTAAAAATGGCGGTTTGTAACTGCCATTTTAAACAATATGAAATTATATTTTAACCCGGTAAAAACAATTATTTCAAATGCTATTTTAGCCAACAAAAATGCCAATGTCAGGGTAAAAATCGCAGTTCAAAAACGTCATTTTAACCAATTAAAAAAGCTATTTTAACCTAGTAAAAATGGCGGTTTCAAACGTCGTTTTAACCGATCAAAATTTTACTCTGTCAGTGTAAAAATGGCGGTTCATAAATGTTGTTTTAACCAATCAAAAGCGCCATTTTTACCTTGGAAATAACGGTGGTTTGAACCGCCGTTTTAACCAATTGAAAATGCCATTTTTACCTTAAAAATAACGGCGGTTCAAACTGCCGTTTAACCAATCAAAAATGCCATTTTTATCCTGGAAATAACGGCGGTTTTAACCGCCATTTTAACTAACCAAAAACTGCCCTTTTATTTGGAAATAATGGCAGTTTGAACTGCCATTTTAACATATCCAAAAACCGCCGTTTTAACCCAGTGAATTGTGGTAGTTTTTTGAAAATCGTCGTAATAACCAGAATGGCGCTCAGAATTACGTCATTTTCTAACACTGCCGTTTTTGGTAATAATGACAGTTCAAACCACCGTAAATACCTAAAAAACCCGCCATTTTAACCATATTTTTTTATAGTGAACGTATTAAGAGACAACCTACTTTTGAGTATATTATTATTATCCAGTTTGCCAAATTCAATATGTTCAAAGGTGCCTTATTACAAATATATAACTATTCAAGTATATAATTAAGAGTTTTTTAATCATTAATCAACAATCATTTTATAGGAGCTATGGGTATATCCAACACAAAGTATAATTCAATTCTGTACATTAACTTTGACTTTCAGGAGGTTAAGGATTTCAAGTAGAGGTGACTCTATTTAATTTTTATATTATCATTTTTTTCTTACATTCTCATCTAAGTGTTTGTTTCTTATGGTACTAACAGTATAATATTTTTATTACAGAATTATAATATCTGGAGTCCCTCATGCTAATCAACTCACTCAAACTGGTGTAGATCCTACATATAACCTGGAAGATGATCTTCTAAATCGATCTACTTATAAACCTATATGCGAGCTTAAGGAGTTAATTGAGGTTTGATTCCATCTTATATAAATAATCAAGACTTATTATTTATGACATTTCAATTTTTTTTTTAATTCTAGAATGGTTCTTATGTTACCATTGGAACTATTCTTGCTATCAATTCAAAGAATGGTTAGTGGTACAAAGGATGCAAACAATGTTTCCATTCTCTGAAGGAAAGTGATACATCATATGATTGTACTACATGTGATACATTTTCATCCTCTCATACTCCTAGGTAACCAGTTTATAAGAACTATATCATATTCATTATTTCATTCTATCATATACATTAGCTAATTAGCATGTATTTGTATCTTTTTTTTAATTAGGTATAGTTTTAACTTAAGAGTTACTGATAACACTGACACTGTATCATTTATTTTATACGACAAAGAAGCTATAAATTTTTTTGGCACTATTGCTTCTGAACTTAGGCTTACTCAGTTAACCAAGGTACTATTTAACTTTGTATGCTCTAATGGGCCCCATATACTGCTACAAACATTTTGGATGCTAATTCAACATATTTTTACTAACATTTAATTTTTTTATATGTAAATGGCATGAATGAGGAGTATCTCATTGAGTTAGATTCTTTTAGGAATAAGAAGCTCTTATTCAAAATTTCTGTTAAAATGGAAGACATTAACTCTTTTTAACCATGCAAGATAATAGTTATCAAGGTATGTAGAGAGATTTCTGTCATTTCTGCTTATGTAGACAAGCATAACATTTATAGCGCGAGTTAATTTCATTCACCTCTCTTTTTTCATCATTTTTATTTGTCTAACCTACTAATAAATTTATCTAATAGCAAAACTTGGGTGGTGAAGATTTTAAACTTTTTGGCATTCAGACCGATTATGTTGATACTATTAAGGTGCATGAATTTTTATTTTATTTATTAACATTACACGAAGATTATGTTATTAAATAAGTTATCTTTTTGTTTCAATTTTTTTAATCAGAGGTTAGGTTCTCCCTCTATTGAGATCTTAGGTGATGACAATACTAACACTTTCTCAATATCAAAGAGGGAATTAATTACTACTGGATGGTCTAAGAAGTTGGTTGATCTTTATCCTGATTCTGTTATTACTTCGTCGTCGAAGTGTAGAAAAATCATTATTGATGATGAGAAAAATGTTGAAAAACTTCACCAAGATTAGTGAAGTTATAAGTTTAAAGGAGTTGGTCATATTGCCAAAAGGTTTGAAGTATGGTCTGAAGAATGTGTTTAATATAATGTTTGCTTTAAATTAAAATGACGACTTGGTTTATAGCTTAAACCAGTCTCTGTAGAGTGCTTTTATTATCTTGGTTAATTATATATTATCATGTTGTTGTCCTTTGTTTTATGGTCATGTATTCCCACTAATATTAAATTCCTATGTACTAACATTATGTAGGATTTATGATCTACATAATGCGTTTCTATATTTCTAGAGTTATAATAAGATATTGTATTATGAAAAACGTGATTAGTTTATAATATTTTGTATTGTCATATTTATCAAATAAATTTATTTGCTATGTATTAGGTACATTTAAGTCAAATTAAATTATTATCAATGCGTTCATATATTATAAATTTGAGTTTTAGCATATATAATATTTATCTCAAAAAAATGTGTACTTGCCAAATTCTGTATTATAATTTAAAGATTTATTTATCGATAACTAATAATTAGTAGTTCGTTAGCATGTTTGGTTTGATTAATTCCTTTCTTTAATCAGAATACCATTCTCATCTACTTATATATTTTTTGAAGTATTTAATTTATTATATACATTATATACTTTTTAATTTGTATTTTTCAATTTTTTAGTTTTTTTTATATTTTATGATATGTAAAATCTACTTAGTTGAACTATTATTTTATTATAAAATTTTCAGACATCGTATAATTAATATCACTAAATAAATAACATAACTACCTTTCTAATTTTAGTGGCAACATGTACACCCTTGAAAAGTTAAATTAAAATCTAAGCTTTTTTTAACAGTAAATTTTATGTCTCTTAAGTTGGTCATGTATAAATCAAAAGATAATTCCTACAATTATTCCATATCCCAAAATACATGCCTGGTCACCTGCATCTGCTTAACACCTTTTCATGCAATTTTTCAGTCTTTATTCAAAAATAATAATTATTATATGAAATTCAGTTGACATCATTTTTGTTACCGCATGCTACTTCACAGAGTCACGTATGAAGCACGTTAGTTTTAAAGTACTCTTTTTTTCCTTTTTTTTCATAGACATTATGAGTTCTCTCACACATTACTTTATTTGTCCATATTTCTTCTTTATATATCAGCACCATTTTCCTTAAGCTTTGTATTTTAAATCTATTCTACTCATCTTCATAGTCCTAGATATATCTTCAAGGCACCCTATTTTCTATCTTTTTTTCATATAAGATCATATTTTCCTGCATTCTTTCTTCTTTGTCACTCATATTTGTAACCAAAATGGACAATAAGTTATTGATGCCTATGAAATTCGAGATGAATGATTATTCTACATGAAGATTGACCTAAATCGGTAATGAAGTGTGATGTTATTTAATTTTCATTCTATTAGTTTATATTAATAAATTAAATGTGCCATAGTTTGAGATTTTTTATTAGTTTGTTCAATTTTTTGTAGTTTCTTCACGAGTTTTCTTCCCTTTTCTATAGTAACTATAAGGATATGTTGGGTAATAGAATACAGTTCATTGATGCCAATGAGAACCAATTAGAGTTGATGATCAAAAAAAGAAATGTTTCTGGATACATACTTGATGGATTTCACAATCTGGTAACTTTATATGGACTGGAAGAAGTTGGATGGCTGAAATTGGTTTATGTTGGTGAGGACATTTTTGTGTTCTCAAGGTTAGAGACAACAACATGATAAAAAAAACTAAGGTTTTGAGAACCAGATCAGTCATCGAACCGCTCTAGTCACTGGTTCACTAGTTTATTGGTTCAACAAAAAAAAACTGTTTTAGAATAAAATATTAAAAAAATTATAAATAAACATCTTAAAATATAATTATAGTCTAATATAAATCTTAAAATATCTTCCAAATTTAAAATACTACATAAAAGGTTATCTTCCAAATTAATAATCAACATAGTCTCAAATCTTAAAGATTGTCATTACAATTAACCACTCAAGAAAAAAAATAAAAATAAAAAATAATGATAAATTATCATATCCCAGCCAAACAACTTAAGGACCATGTCTGAAATACTTATGCACAGCAACATAAGCAGAATGAAAAATTCTCCAAAAAGTCCTCCTTCTATAAAAGGATATGAGCTTTAAGTAGATACTCATAAAAGGAATCAACCCCCAGAAAATAATTCAAGAAAAAAATCCATACAAGAAATATATAGGTCAGTTCATCAGCATTTGTGGGTTAGAATGAAAGTACCATAGGGTATCAAACAACATTACTATAAATAGTAGTAGCATGTTCATATTAAAATCAACAGACAATGCAATTGCTAAGCTAGAAAACAGAGACCGGAAGATGAAAAGATTATCACAGTTCCATCCTTGCCTGATAATGTTCACTGGCACCAGAAAGTATATCCTGTTTTGGCATATATTGTTACTTTAGAGTAGATAGATAACACAAATTTTATTTTGATGATGTGAAAGTCTATGTAATTATATCAATAGTTTTAATACAAAAAAGAATACTAATATGCAATCTGCACGAGTGTAAAACATCACTGGTAGTCCAAACAACTATTAGCTATTTCTCAAGTCAAACTGCAGTAATCATGTCTTCTCTTCCTAGTATTGAATATAAGTGCCACTATAGCAAGAAATCTAAGATATCTTTCCTGAACACTCAAGCTTTCTCTCATGAAACACTTAAAAGGGAGGTTGTACCTTAATCTTCAAGATTTTCCTTTCTAGAACACCTTTAAGCTCCTTACTTTCCTAATGGTCCAGAAGAAAATTACCCAAATTAAAAACTTCAAAAACCCTAATCCGATAAAATGATGAACTTCAAGGGGGCTTTTAACAAAAACAAAGGAATATAAATGGCATGCATTTGGAAAATTGGAATTTAAAAACAACAGCAGCAGCATAACAAAGCCATTTTCATCAATAATTTCAACAATAATATTGAAATAAGAAATCAGAAATCATAACAAAGAAATTTTCATCAACAATGATATTAAAATCAGGAATTAGAAATCAGAAATCATAACAAAGCCATTTTCATCAATAATTTCAACAAAAAATCCCTGTAATCAAAATAGAGCATAAAAGGAAAAACCATGTAAGCACTGTCACTAACCTTCGACAGCGATAGAGCGCGACAAAGAGCAGGACGACAACAAGACGGCAAACAGCGACACAACGATGAGCAACTCAAATAAAGAAGCCACGGGAGGATGGACACCAAGCAGAGCTAGAACAGAGGGTTTGGTCTCAGAACCATGGCGAAGAGGGAAGCCGTGGAGGCGCCGACAACCACGGATAGCGGCAGTGGAACCATTGAAGAAGCTAGGGTTTTGGTTTTGGGTTTTTGTCTTTTTGAACTTTGAAGAAGGAGGGAGGGTTGGGGGGAAGGGGGCGTTGTTTTTTTTCAAAAAAAAATATGCAAAACGATGTCGGTTAGAAAGACCCGGCCGATTTCTGATCCGGTTCTTGGTCAGTTCAACAGTTTTTGGACGGTTTTCAACTTAGTGATTTTACTCATAGGACCGGACCATTTTTATCGTTGGTTCCCAATTTGATTGGTTTGACTGACTGGTCTGATTTGATTTTCAAAGCCATGCAAAAATCAGCTACCATACCCTTCATCCAAGTTTTTTCTAAATTACAATAATCCTGCTCAATCAATCCATTAGCTACAGACTATTAAACCTGTACCCACAACACTTCAAGTAGCAATTCCTTTGATAGGAACACAAATTAATATGTCAATTGATCACTGTTGCATTTCTCAAGAGATCCCTTAATATCCAATTGCAACTTTTTCTAAAGTCCTTTCTTCTAATCAAAGTTGTGATGTTGCAATTGTTTATAGACAGAGTGATTCAAGTGTCATTTTCTATAATGGTGTGACTATAATCATTTATCAGTTATAACTTACGATCATTTTGCTACTACTTCAGAAATTAATAACCCAGGTTTGATGCCCTTATCTACTGTTACTAACCATCCAATAATTGGCAATTTTCTTCCACCTTATTCCATTATGCCAGATTACCATAACCATGGCATTAGAAATTTTAAAGATGGATTCCGATTCGCAACTACATCATTCTGTCATAAGCTTGATACTATTCAGCCATCTAAGATTGAATTTCCAACTTACCTAAATCTCTCCACTTTCAATACAAATGTATTCACTTGCATGAAAATCTTGATGTCTAAAATAATTGATAGTAATGCTTTGGTGAGTTTTTTAAATTTTAGTTTTTTTTTGTTATGTGCATTTTTTTTATTAATTAGTGTATTAAACTTTACATTCTTTCTTATATTATTTTTGTTAAAAATATTTAATTATGCAGATTATTCCTTTGAGATTTGCACAAAATGCATTTTCAAACAGGAACAACACTGTAATTAAATGTTGTTTTAGAGGATAGTTGTTCTTATCCAATGGGATTAAGATGGAATAAAGACAAGAAAAAAATAGTTGTTCTTGAGTACGGGTAGAAAGAATTTTGTAATGAGCAAAGTTTTAGAGATGGCACTTTATTGAAGTTCTCTGTATCTCCTGATGATGAGTCCACCTTGCATGTAAAAATCATGAAGTTGTAGAACATAGTTTTATCTTATGTTAAAATATTTGTCTTATGTAGTTTTACTGCTCTTATGTTAATCATGCCATTTATAATTATGTAATATCTTTTCATGCTTATATTTAAGCCATGTTTCAACATTTGTGATATAATGCAGTTTAATTTCTACCAAATGTATTCGAATTCTAATTGAAATGTTATTTATGTTACTTTGCATATTTTTATTGTAAAACATACATCAAGCAATTATGACATGGATTTATGTATCGTTTAAAACTTTTTATTAATTTTTCCTTTTAAACAATGAAACAATCAACTTATAAATTCTACCGAAATCTACCATATTATTATAATAAAGTCAACGTATTAGTTATTTTTAATTAGTTATAATTATATATAGGTTACTAATTAAATAAAAAAAATCAACTCTGCATTCAAATGGACTCTAAATCTTTTTTTACCAATAAAATCACTTTAGCAATCTTTTTTATTTGAGTGTTTTTTTATATCCACTGTGTTTAGCTCATTTCTTTTCAATTCACTAGAGTACCTCTGGATACTTTTTATATCACTTATGAAAATAATCATGGGAGGTCAACGAATTTAACAATCTATCCAACACAAAATAGTTTCGGGTATCTATTACTATATGTTTCAATTTCTAGGTGGTTCTTTAAATTTTTAATAATAGAATAGTCATAAAGTTAAAATATTTATGTCTTATTTATAGTTTATAAAATTTTTTATCTGTTTAATTTTGGATGGCAAAACACTGGCATGGAAAAAATTATTTAGTTTATATGTATAATTTTGTATTGATCTTTTATTTATGAACAGAGTTAAAGAATTAAAAATGTGTCTGGTTGTCTAACTTCATATAGTGTTAACAATATTAAAATAATTATTAACAATATTTTTTCTATATGCAAGAAACAATATTTTTTTATTATTAAAAATATTGTTTTTATTTTTTTTATGTATATACCATCATTATAAAGTTGCCGTCTATTTATTTTATTCATCGTGCAATCAAATAAGCCAATTGGAATTTTTTGTTGTTATCTAACTTGCTACTGTGCTTAATTCTGATAATTTGTGGTATCATTATATCTCATCATTTTAATAGTTCATATATGCATACTTAATAATCCTACCACCAATTAATTGAGATTGAGTGTCACCGTAAATTTTCAAAAGTATTCATTCATATACGCTAACACTTATCTTTCCAATGTCTCCATATTATTTTTACTTTGATTTATGTGAACCTGTTATATTGCAGGAAATAATTAACTCTATTCAATAGTTAGTCTACATAATATTTCAATTTTTTTCTTAAGTCAATCTTCTGTTTGGTCTTCTGGAATTACTGTTTCATTCATTTTTCATACTACATAAACAACAATCCAACTATAAATAATCATGTCAGTCTTCTTCATTAAATAACTGTGTTCACTTATTCACTTATCAAACACTCGGTTATTTTATTCTAATCCAGTATCTTCTTTCATTCTCCAATGCAATTTATTTAATTGCATGAAGTTGGTTGTTCCATTATTTATTATAGAGCAGTTTTAACTGTAGTAGTAAATGTAATACTTCTGGTACTACATTTACTCTATCCAATTTTCATAGTCCATTTATTTACTACTTTATACCATAGTATCTATTAAATCTTGCAATGATAAAGATGAAAAGAGTCGGTTCTTCCTACTCACCGTTAATGCATTTGAGGTATGTGTTTGCTATTTCCTTCTATACACATGTAAAATGTAGCATCCTATCACACAGAGTTTTATGCTTAAGTCATAAAATAGAGATGGCGAGGTATTACGACCTCTAAAAATAAAATCATATATATAATATAGTTGAAAAGGAGATTTATCTAGGAGCCTTAAAGAAAAGTTACTAACCGAAATACAAGTAGAACAACGCAACACTCACGATCGGATAAAAGTAGAAAGGTGGATAAGATTAAACAGAAAAGATAATATATATATATATATATATATATATATATATATATATATATATATATATATATATGTATACCCCAAAGTAACCAAAACAAAAAAGTGACAACTTGTTTCTCCAAGTCAACCTCTAAGGGGACAAACATAATACATATATACAGTGGAGATACAAATATATAACAACTCTACCAAAATATAACTCCCAAAAGAACAATTCTTTGCTTTAGAAAGCTCCCAGCATGCCTCGGCAAGGTGTCTCACGTCCTGCATTTGAAAACCACAAAATATGTATGGGGTGAAAACCAAAGGTTTTCAGCATGGTAACAGTGCCTACATAACTAACATATAAAGTACCAGGAAAGTCAAAGGCGATCCTAGAACGATCGACTATAGATTACAAGCTTAAAATTATTCTTTACAACCATAAATAAGCCATAAACAAGGGAGGTTCTCTAAGGTTTCTAAACTTAACCAAAACTCTATCCAAACCCTCCATAATATACCTTTTTCCAAATCCTCCAACTCCGGCGGAACCACACAGACAAGCAAAATACAGGAAAAGCAAACACAAGTAGAATACAATTACAGCAGGTAGCAAATTTAGCAAGTAAGCATAATAATCACATAGGCAACCCTAATTAATGCACACCCATACAAAAAAAATATGTATATGATGTATGCATGTCCTATGGCTAATGATATCATCTGTCAATATAGCCAATCCGACACGTCCTACTAGCTAACCATGGACAGAAACACCTATTGCGGAGCAAGTGGGTTTGAGCTACAACCCCCTTGCTATTACCCGCTTAACCTAGAGCAAGTGGAATAACCACTACTATTGCTACTACCCAGATGGGTGTTTAAGTGCTCAACCTAGAGCAAGTGGAATAACCACTACTGCTGCTACTACTTAGGCGTCATAATCATTGACCTGGAGCAAGTGGGACAAACCATAATTGTAAAACCTGAGAAATTAGTAAATAATTAGTCAATAAAATAATTATTAATAAAAAAATTAGAAAATAAAATTTTATAGTTTAATGGAGTAGAGAAAATTAAAATAGGAATTTTGACACTAATTTTAACGAATTTGTCCTAAGATTGAGCCGAACGGGCCGAACCGGGTAAACCGGACCCGAAATGGCCCCATGGCCCATCATATATACAACAAGCTCAGACATCTTTCTTTCTCATTCCATGAGGACCGCTGAATCAAGAGGGGAGGGACTGAAATGGAGTTCAAACCCTAACTCCAATTTCAAATCAAGGTAACTTCCTACTTCGAGCTCCGATCGCCACACCATTTGCGGCCACGCGACCGCAATGTCGAGCTCTACAAAGCCCAATACGTTGTAACATAAGAAAGTCACATTTTCTTCCTCAATTTTTCTCTTCTTAATTTCAAAATTTAGTAGCTTAGAGGTTGAGATTTTGGTGAATTTAATGTTCTAAGGACAATCTAGCTTGGAGAATTAGCAGCCTCTTGTTTGGTTAAGGTACATACAAGGTAAGGATCCTCAAACCCTAGTGAATCCCTTGGTTAATTGTGAATAGGAATTAAGTTGGTGCATGTGAATGTGATAATATGTGTTAGATAGTGTATATGTGAGATTGGAACTCAATTGAAGAGATTGGATGCTTGTTTAAGCCTTGGGTGCTGAGGTTTCGGTGTCGGAGGCTTGTGACCATGCCAATTTGGGTGTTTTTGACTTAGGGGAGAAATCGACCAAGGTATAATTTTGGTTTCTCGAATATAATATGTACGGTGTCGTGAAAACTTAGGCTAGATGACTTAGGATAAGCTGAACATGGTGAAATTGATAAATGTCAGTGGCTTTAGTGAAAGGTTGAACTTGTTATAACATGTAATGATGATTGATGATAATTAGGACTTGTGTTATAGATGTTATGGTATTTTTTGAATTATATTGTTGATTTGGGAATGGATTGATGATATGGAAATCTGTAAATTGTTGATAATGATGAACCATGATGATGATAGTTGAGTATATGATTGTGAATTGAATATGAGATTTTGAGGTTGAGTTTGATTAATTATGAGTTGAAGATGCTATGCTTATTGGAGTTGTGTATTAGGGTACTATAGAATGAATTGAACATTGAAATGTGAATCGGTATGTTTAGATGTTGTCAAAAAGCTTAGAGTTTTGGTATTGAGTTATGAGATTGGTGAAAATAGAGGTTTGGTAAACTTTGTGAAAATATGATTTTTAGCCAAACTTCGGCGAGCCATAACTCGGCTTTCGGACCCTCAAACCTTTTCAAACTTATCTCGTATAAAAATTGAGTTCATGAAGTTTACGTTGTTTGAAGAACGGATAGAAAATATTTTAAAATGAAAAAGTTATGCGTGTTGGAAGTTCAGAGTGCAAAATTGAAAATTTTGCAACATTAAGCATTTTTGCTGTTCTGCATAGCTTGCATACGCGACCACTATACGCGACGTGACCAACCTATTCGGGTTGGACATCTCACGTACGTGAGCAAGGAGCTTGCATACACGAGGAAGGAAAAATGTACGCCCATGCGTATGCGTGACGTCTCAATAACGCACTCCCACGCGTACGCATGGTCCCTTTTTAGCAAACCCAAGTTTTGTATTTTGAAGCTAAATTTTGAACCTCTAAACCTCTATTTTCACTCTTTTAGCCCCTAAACCTCAGTTGTATGTTAAATGGTGAGTAGAAGGTAGGAAGAAGTAGTAACTTGGAGATGAAGAAAGTTTGAGAGGTAGTGAATTATGAATAAGAAGTATGTAAATGTGATTATGGCCCCGGGTAGTAGGCAGTGGAGATGTCCACTTGCTCCGGATATGAGCTAGGAAAGAAGAGTATGAAAAAATAAATTTAATTATGGATTAATAAATGAATGTATGTTTGTGATACCTAGGTAGTAGCAAGGATGGTGGTTCGTTCCGCTTGTTCCAGGTTAATGTTTGAGATTTGATAACGATGATGCTTGATTTAAACTGAATGAATGTATGTTTGAGACCCTAGGAAGTAGCAAGAATGGTGGTTCGTCCCGCTTACTCCAGGTCAGAGATTGTGATGCTAGGGCAGTAGCAAGGGTTGTGGTTCGTCTCACTTGCTGCAGGTTGAGCTTTTAAACACCTGCCTGGGTAGTAGCCATAGTAGTTGTTATTCCACTGGCGCTGGGTTAAGCGGGTAGTAGCAAAGGCATTGTAGCTCAAACCCACTTGCTCTGCAATGGGTGTTTCAGTCCATGGTTAGTTACCAAGACGTGTCGGGTTGGCTATATAACCGACAGATGATATCATCATACCATAGGATAGGCATGCATCATATGCATTTATGTGTTTTGATTGCTTGTGCATTAATTGGGATTGCCTAAATGATTTTAATATGCTATTGTTATACTTACTATTTGTATTACTTGTTTTCTATTTGTGTTTGCCATTGTCTATTTATTTGTATATGTAAATTCACCGGAGTTGGAGGATTGGAGGCAGACGGAGGATTGAGGGTTTTGATTAGATGTTGATCAAGTTTAGAACCTTAGAGACCTACCCTCATTTATAGTTTCAACTTTAGTTCTTTAAGATTTATAATCTAAGTGTCGGTATTCTAGGATTGCTTCTGGCTTTCCCGGGACCTTATTTATTATATATGTGGGAACCTTAACCATGCTGAGAACCCCGGTTCTCATCCCATACAATATTGTTATTTTTCAGATGCAGGTTGAGAAGCACCACTCTGTATTCTAGAAGCTCGGATGAAGCGAAGAACTCTTGGGGCTCAGGGACGTATTTTGTTTATATTTATATATGTATGTAGATTCTCCACCTTGTTTTTTTGTATTTTGTCCCTCTTAGAGGTTGACTTGGAGAAACAGGTGTTTTGTCATATATTTAGGGTTACTCTTTTGGGTTATATATATATATATATATATTATATATATATATATATATATGTATGTATGTATGTATGTATTTGCTTTGGCCGGTTCTAGCTTCGCGAGCCGAGTCAGAAGCCTTGCTATACGCATCCTTGATCCTCTACTCTTGTTGTATATACATATATCTTACATTTCTTCGTACGCAAGTTTTTCGTTTACATAAGCGTTGCGCCCTTTGTTTTAAACTTTTCTTCAAAGGCTCCTAACTACAAATCTTTTTCAAACTATATTATATATATAAGTATTTTATGTTTAGAGATCGTAATACCTCACCACCCCTATCTTATGACTTAAGCATAAGATTCTGTGTAGTAGGGTGTTACAACAATCCTTGCTACTGCCCAAAATCTCAAACATACATTTATTCAGTCTAAATCAATCATCATTATTATCAAATCTCAAACACTAACCTGGAGCAAGCGGGATGAACCACAATCCTTGCTACTGCCCAGGTATCACAACCATACATTCATTCAAAATTCCATAATTAAACTCATTTTTCATAATTCTTCTTCCCCATCTCATACCCGGGGCAAGTGAACATCGCCACTACCTACTATCCGGGGCCACAATCATATTTATTTACAAACCAGCATTTTTGCTAAACTTTTCAACTTACATCATCCCTTCACAATCTTTCTTCACTTGCAAGTTATTACCCTCTCAATGTTCAACTCCCTCCATATAATTAAAATTAAGTTTAGGACACTGGAGAATAAAAATAGAGGTTTAGAAGATCAAAATTAGGTTTTAAAACATAAAATTTACTTTGCTGAAAATAGAGGTCCCACGTACGCGTCAATTCTGCGTACGCGTCGGTCACACATACGCATAGCTACGTTTTTCCCTACTCGCGTACGCACGCCACCTCTCGCGTACGCGGGATAGCCAGCCCGAAACGAACTTCCGTGCCGCTTGGGAGGCTCGCGTACACGAGTTATGCAGGGTTGGCAAAAATCTTGAATGCTGCAAAATTTTAGCTTTACACAGAAACTACCTTGTTTTAAAATATTTTTCATTCGTTCTTCAAACGGCATAAATCTCACGGACCCAATTTTCATATAAAATAAATTTGAGGAAAATTGAGGTTCCGGAAGCCAAGTTATGGCTCATCGAAGTTTGGCCAAAAATCAACTTTTCACAAAATTCTCAAAGATTTCTAAACATCAAAAATAGCAGAAGAAAAAATCACACCCTGGAGGAAGCACAGGCCGGCGTTCAACGCTAGTAAGGTGCATCTGGCTG
>NW_027255505.1:34667-35667 GCF_003086295.3 Arachis hypogaea
GCGTTCAACGCCAGAACAGAGCATGAATCTGGCGCTGAACGCCAAAAACAAGCAACATTCTGGCGTTTGAACGCCAGAAATGTGCCTAGAGGAAAAGCTGGCACTGAACGCCAGAAACATGCTTTACATGGGCGTTGAACGCCCAGAACGTGCACCACTCGGCGTTTAAACGCCAGAATGGTATGCAAAGGCATTTTACATGCCTATTTGGTGCAGGGATGGAATTCCTTGACACCTCAGGATCTGTGGACCCTACAGGATCACCTCAGGATCTGTGGACCCCACAGGATCCCCACCTACCTCACCCTCTCTCTCAATTCATGGTCATCCCTTCTGTTTTCCATTCACCACTCACATCCATCCACTCTTCCCCAAACACCCCACCTACCTTCAACATTCAAAATCTCTTTCCCACCCAATCCTACCCATATAGCCGAATACACATATCCCTCCATCTTTTTGCTTTTCCATAACCATTAATGGCACCTAAGGCCAGAGACATCCAAAAAAAAAAGAAAAAGAAGAAGACAAAAAAAAGAAGACAAAAGCTTCCACCTCTGAGTCATGGGAGATGGAAAGACTCATGTAAAGGGTTTATAGCTCAGTGGTAGAATATTTGACTGCAAATCAAGAGATCCCTGAGATACCTCAGGGGATAAATTGTCCTCCACACAATTATTAGGAGCAACTAAGGATAGGAGCACCAAAATTACTAGGAATCATTCAGCAGAAGGAAGGAAGAGACATAGAGGAGCTCAAAGAGCACCATTGGTTCTTCAAGAAGGCACCACCCTCACTAAGGTGGACTCATTCCTTGTTCTTATTTCTCTATTTTTTTATTTTTATGCTTCATATCTATCTATGTTTTGTGTCTCTACTTCATGATCATTAGTGTTTAATAACTATGTCTTAAAGTTATGAATAATTCCATGAATCCTTCACCTCTCTTAAATAAAAAAAAATGTTTTTAATTCAAAAGAACAAGAAGTACATGAATTTC
>NW_027255505.1:36667-38667 GCF_003086295.3 Arachis hypogaea
GAAATTATCCTTGAATTTAATTTAATTTTATTGATGTGGTGACAATACTTTTTGTTTTCTGAATGAATGCTTAAATAGTGCCTATTTTTTATCTTGTTGTTTATGAATGTTAAAACTGTTGGCTCTTGAAAGAATGATGAACAAAGAGAAATGTTATTGATGATCTAAAAAATCATGAAATTGATTCTTGAAGCAAGAAAAAGCAGTGAAAAGTAAAAAGCTTGCGAAAAAAAATGGCGAAAAAAATAGAAAGAAAAAGAAAAAACAAGCAGAAAAAGTCAATAGCCCTTAAAACCAAAAGGCAATGGTAAACAGGATCCAAGGCTTTGAGCATCAATGGATAGGAGGGCCCAAGGAAATAAAATCCAAGCCTAAGCGGCTAAACCAAGCTGTCCCTAACCATGTGCTTGTGTCATGAAGGTCCAAGTGAAAAGCTTGAGACTGAGTGGTTAAAGTCGTGATCCAAAGCAAAAAGAGTGTGCTTAAGAGCTCTGGACACCTCTAACTAGGGACTCTAGCAAAGCTGAGTCACAATCTGAAAAGGTTCACCCAGTCATGTGTCTGTGGCATTTATGTATCCGGTGGTAATACTGGACAACAAAGTGCTTAGGGCCACGGCCAAGACTCATAAGTAGCTGTGTTCAAGAATCAACATGCTTAACTAGGAAAGTCAATAACACTATCCGAAATTCTAAGTTCCTAGAGAAGCCAATCATTCTAAACTTCAAAGGAAAAAATGAGATGCCAAAACTGTTCAGAAGCAAAAAGCTACAAGTCCCGCTCATCTAATTAGAATTAATATTCATTGATATTTTGGAATTTATAGTATATTCTCTTCTTTTTATCCTAATTGATTTTCAGTTGCTTGGGGACAAGCAACAATTTAAGTTTGGTGTTGTGATGAGCGGATAATTTATACGCTTTTTGGCATTGTTTTTAGGTAGTTTTTAGTAAGTTCAAGCTACTTTTAGAGATGTTTTCATTAGTTTTTATGTTAAATTCACATTTCTGGACTTTACTATGAGTTTGTGTGTTTTTCTGTGATTTCAGGTAATTTCTGGCTGAAATTGAGGGACTTGAGCAAAACTTTGAAAAAGGCTGACAAAAGGACTGCTGATGATGTTTGAATCTGACCTCCCTACATTCGAAATGGATTTTCTGGAGCTACAGACCTTCAATTGGCGCACTCTCAATGGCGTTGGAAAGTAGACATCCAGAGCTTTCCAGCAATATATAATAGTCTATACTTTATTTGGAAATTGATGACGTAACATGGCGTTGAACGCCAAGTACATGCTGCTGTCTGGAGTTAAACGCCAGAAACACGTCATGATCCGGAGTTGAACGCCCAAAACACGTTATAACTTGGCGTTCAACTCCAAGAAAAGCCTCAGCTCGTGGATAGATCAAGCTCAGCCCAAACATACACCAAGTGGGCCCCGGAAGTGGATTTATGCATCAATTACTTACTCATGTAAACCCTAGTAGCTAGTTTAGTATAAATAAGACTTTTTACTAGTGTATTAGTCATCTTTTTGACCATTCGGTCTTTTGATCATTCAAGGGGCTGGCCTCTCGGCCATGCCTGAACCTCTCACTTATGTATTTTCAACGGTGGAGTTTCTACACACCATAGATTAAGGGTGTGGAGCTCTGCTGTACCTCAAGTTTCAATACAATTACTATTACTTTCTATTCAATTCTCTTTTATTCTTATTCCAAGATATACGTTGCACTTCAACTTGATGAATGTGATGATCCGTGACACTCATCATCATTCTCACCTATGAACGCGTGTGACTGACAACCACTTCCGTTCTACTTTAGGCCAGGCGCATATCTCTTAGATTCCCCAACAGAATCTTCGTGGTATAAGCTAGAATTGATGGCGGCATTCATGAGAATCCAGAAAGTCTAAACCTTGTCTATGATATTCCGAGTAGGATTCTGGGATTGAATGACTGTGACGAGCTTCAAACTCCTGAGGGCTGGGCGTTAGT
>NW_027255505.1:39667-47704 GCF_003086295.3 Arachis hypogaea
ACATGAAGATTGACCTAAATCGGTAATGAAGTGTGATGTTATTTAATTTTCATTCTATTAGTTTATATTAATAAATTAAATGTGCCATAGTTTGAGATTTTTTATTAGTTTGTTCAATTTTTTGTAGTTTCTTCACGAGTTTTCTTCCCTTTTCTATAGTAACTATAAGGATATGTTGGGTAATAGAATACAGTTCATTGATGCCAATGAGAACCAATTAGAGTTGATGATCAAAAAAAGAAATGTTTCTGGATACATACTTGATGGATTTCACAATCTGGTAACTTTATATGGACTGGAAGAAGTTGGATGGCTGAAATTGGTTTATGTTGGTGAGGACATTTTTGTGTTCTCAAGGTTAGAGACAACAACATGATAAAAAAAACTAAGGTTTTGAGAACCAGATCAGTC
Source organism: Arachis hypogaea (assembly GCF_003086295.3). Classification (NCBI taxonomy): domain Eukaryota; kingdom Viridiplantae; phylum Streptophyta; class Magnoliopsida; order Fabales; family Fabaceae; genus Arachis; species Arachis hypogaea. Next base: position 40,079 of record NW_027255505.1, read on the forward strand.
ATCGAACCGCTCTAGTCACTGGTTCACTAGTTTATTGGTTCAACAAAAAAAAACTGTTTTAGAATATAATATTAAAAAAATTATAAATAAACATCTTAAAATATAATTATAGTCTAATATAAATCTTAAAATATCTTCCAAATTTAAAATACTACATAAAAGGTTATCTTCCAAATTAATAATCAACATAGTCTCAAATCTTAAAGATTGTCATTACAATTAACCACTCAAGAAAAAAAATAAAATAAAAAATAATGATAAATTATCATATCCCAGCCAAACAACTTAAGGACCATGTCTGAAATACTTATGCACAGCAACATAAGCAGAATGAAAAATTCTCCAAAAAGTCCTCCTTCTATAAAAGGATATGAGCTTTAAGTAGATACTCATAAAAGGAATCAACCCCCAGAAAATAATTCAAGAAAAAAATCCATACAAGAAATATATAGGTCAGTTCATCAGCATTTGTGGGTTAGAATGAAAGTACCATAGGGTATCAAACAACATTACTATAAATAGTAGTAGCATGTTCATATTAAAATCAACAGACAATGCAATTGCTAAGCTAGAAAACAGAGACCGGAAGATGAAAAGATTATCACAGTTCCATCCTTGCCTGATAATGTTCACTGGCACCAGAAAGTATATCCTGTTTTGGCATATATTGTTACTTTAGAGTAGATAGATAACACAAATTTTATTTTGATGATGTGAAAGTCTATGTAATTATATCAATAGTTTTAATACAAAAAAGAATACTAATATGCAATCTGCACGAGTGTAAAACATCACTGGTAGTCCAAACAACTATTAGCTATTTCTCAAGTCAAACTGCAGTAATCATGTCTTCTCTTCCTAGTATTGAATATAAGTGCCACTATAGCAAGAAATCTAAGATATCTTTCCTGAACACTCAAGCTTTCTCTCATGAAACACTTAAAAGGGAGGTTGTACCTTAATCTTCAAGATTTTCCTTTCTAGAACACCTTTAAGCTCCTTACTTTCCTAATGGTCCAGAAGAAAATTACCCAAATTAAAAACTTCAAAAACCCTAATCCGATAAAATGATGAACTTCAAGGGGGCTTTTAACAAAAACAAAGGAATATAAATGGCATGCATTTGGAAAATTGGAATTTAAAAACAACAGCAGCAGCATAACAAAGCCATTTTCATCAATAATTTCAACAATAATATTGAAATAAGAAATCAGAAATCATAACAAAGAATTTTCATCAACAATGATATTAAAATCAGGAATTAGAAATCAGAAATCATAACAAAGCCATTTTCATCAATAATTTCAACAAAAAATCCCTGTAATCAAAATAGAGCATAAAAGGAAAAACCATGTAAGCACTGTCACTAACCTTCGACAGCGATAGAGCGCGACAAAGAGCAGGACGACAACAAGACGGCAAACAGCGACACAACGATGAGCAACTCAAATAAAGAAGCCACGGGAGGATGGACACCAAGCAGAGCTAGAACAGAGGGTTTGGTCTCAGAACCATGGCGAAGAGGGAAGCCGTGGAGGCGCCGACAACACGGATAGCGGCAGTGGAACCATTGAAGAAGCTAGGGTTTTGGTTTTGGGTTTTTGTCTTTTTGAACTTTGAAGAAGGAGGGAGGGTTGGGGGAAGGGGGCGTTGTTTTTTTCAAAAAAAAATATGCAAAACGATGTCGGTTAGAAAGACCCGGCCGATTTCTGATCCGGTTCTTGGTCAGTTCACAGTTTTTGGACGGTTTTCAACTTAGTGATTTTACTCATAGGACCGGACATTTTATCGTTGGTTCCCAATTTGATGTTTGACTGACTGTCTGATTTGATTTCAAAGCCATGCAAAAATCAGCTACCATACCCTCATCCAAGTTTTTCTAAATACATAATCCTGCTCATCAATCCATTGCTACAGACTATTAAACCTGTACCCACAACACTTCAAGTAGCAATTCCTTGATAGGAACACAAATTAATATGTCAATTGATCACTGTTGCATTTCTCAAGAGATCCCTTAATATCCAATTGCAACTTTTTCTAAAGTCCTTTCTTCTAATCAAAGTTGTGATGTTGCAATTGTTTATAGACAGAGTGATTCAAGTGTCATTTTCTATAATGGTGTGACTATAATCATTTATCAGTTATAACTTACGATCATTTTGCTACTACTTCAGAAATTAATAACCCAGGTTTGATGCCCTTATCTACTGTTACTAACCATCCAATAATTGGCAATTTTCTTCCACCTTATTCCATTATGCCAGATTACCATAACCATGGCATTAGAATTTTAAAGATGGATTCCGATTCGCAACTACATCATTCTGTCATAAGCTTGATACTATTCAGCCATCTAAGATTGAATTTCCAACTTACCTAAATCTCTCCACTTTCAATACAAATGTATTCACTTGCATGAAAATCTTGATGTCTAAAATAATTGATAGTAATGCTTTGGTGAGTTTTTTAAATTTAGTTTTTTTTTGTTATGTGCATTTTTTTATTAATTAGTGTATTAAACTTTACATTCTTTCTTATATTATTTTTGTTAAAAATATTTAATTATGCAGATTATTCCTTTGAGATTTGCACAAAATGCATTTTCAAACAGGAACAACACTGTAATTAAATGTTGTTTTAGAGGATAGTTGTTCTTATCCAATGGGATTAAGATGGAATAAAGACAAGAAAAAAATAGTTGTTCTTGAGTACGGGTAGAAAGAATTTTGTAATGAGCAAAGTTTTAGAGATGGCACTTTATTGAAGTTCTCTGTATCTCCTGATGATGAGTCCACCTTGCATGTAAAAATCATGAAGTTGTAGAACATAGTTTATCTTATGTTAAAATATTTGTCTTATGTAGTTTTACTGCTCTTATGTTAATCATGCATTTATAATTATGTAATATCTTTTCATGCTTATATTAAGCCATGTTTCAACATTTGTGATATAATGCAGTTTAATTTCTACCAAATGTATTCGAATTCTAATTGAAATGTTATTTATGTTACTTTGCATATTTTTATTGTAAAACATACATCAAGCAATTATGACATGGATTTATGTATCGTTTAAAACTTTTTATTAATTTTTCCTTTTAAACAATGAAACAATCAACTATAAATTCTACCGAATCTACCATATTATTATAATAAAGTCAACGATTAGTTATTAATTAGTTATAATTATAATAGGTTACTAATAAATAAAAAAAATCAACTCTGCATTCAAATGGACTCTAAATCTTTTTTTACCAATAAAATCACTTTAGCAATCTTTTTTTTTGAGTGTTTTTTTATATCCACTGTGTTTAGCTCATTTCTTTTCAATTCATAGAGTACCTCTGGATACTTTTATATCACTTATGAAAATAATATGGATACGAATTTAACAATCTATCCAACACAAAATAGTTTCGGGTATCTATTACTATATGTTTCAATTTCTAGGTGGTTCTTTAAATTTTTAATAATAGAATAGTCATAAAGTTAAAATATTTATTCTTATTTATAGTTTATAAAATTTTTTTATCTGTTTAATTTGGATGGCAAAACACTGGCATGGAAAAAATTATTTAGTTTATATGTATAATTTGTATTGATCTTTTATTTATGAACAGAGTTAAAGAATTAAAATGTGTCTGGTTGTCTAACTTCATATAGTGTTAACATATTAAATAATTATTAACAATATTTTTTCTATATGCAAGAAACAATATTTTTTTATTATTAAAAATATTGTTTTTATTTTTTTATGTATATACCATCATTATAAAGTTGCCGTCTATTTATTTTATTCATCGTGCATTCAAATAAGCCAATTGGAATTTTTTGTTGTTATCTAACTTGCTACTGTGCTTAATTCTGATAATTTGTGGTATCATTATATCTCATCATTTTAATAGTTCATATATGCATACTTAATAATCCTACACCAATTAATTGAGATTGAGTGTCACCGTAAATTTTCAAAAGTATTCATCATATACGCTAACACTTATCTTTCCAATGTCTCCATATTATTTTTTACTTTGATTTATGTGAACCTGTTATATTGCAGGAAAATAATTAACTCTATTCAATAGTTAGTCTACATAATATTTCAATTTTTTTTTAAGTCAATCTTCTTTTGTCTTCTGGAATTACTTTTTCATTTTTCATTTTTTTATTGTATCTTCAATAAGCAACAATCAACACTAGTTAAAATAATTTCATGTCAGGTTTCTTCTTCATTAAAAATAACTTTACTCTATCCAATTTTCATAGTCCCATTTATTTACTACTTTATACCATAGTATCTATTAAATCTTGCAATGATAAAGATGAAAAGAGTCGGTTCTCCTACTCACCGTTAATGCATTTGAGGTATGTGTTGCTATTTCCTTCTATACACATGTAAAATGTAGCATCCTATCACACAGAGTTTTATGCTTAAGTCATAAAATAGAGCGAGGTATTACGACCTCTAAAAATAAAATCATATATATAATATAGTTGAAAAGGAGATTTATCTAGGAGCCTTAAAGAAAAGTTACTAACCGAAATACAAGTAGAACAACGCAACACTCACGATCGGATAAAAGTAGAAAGGTGGATAAGATTAAACAGAAAGATAATATATATATATATATATATATATATATATATATATATATATATATATGTATACCCCAAAGTAACCAAAACAAAAAATGACAACTTGTTTCTCCAAGTCAACCTCTAAGGGGACAAACATAATACATATATACAGTGGAGATACAAATATATAACAACTCTACCAAAATATAACTCCCAAAAGAACAATTCTTTGCTTTAGAAAGCTCCCAGCATGCCTCGGCAAGGTGTCTCACGTCCTGCATTTGAAAACCACAAAATATGTATGGGGTGAAAACCAAAGGTTTTCAGCATGGTAACAGTGCCTACATAACTAACATATAAAGTACCAGGAAAGTCAAAGGCGATCCTAGAACGATCGACTATAGATTACAAGCTTAAAATTATTCTTTACAACCATAAATAAGCCATAAACAAGGGAGTTCTCTAAGGTTTCTAAACTTAACCAAAACTCTATCCAAACCCTCCATAATATACCTTTTCCAAATCCTCCAACTCCGGCGGAACCACACAGACAAGCAAAATACAGGAAAAGCAAACACAAGTAGAATACAATTACAGCAGGTAGCAAATTTAGCAAGTAAGCATAAAATCACATAGGCAACCCTAATTAATGCACACCCATACAAAAAAATATGTATATGATGTATGCATGTCCTATGGCTAATGATATCATCTGTCAATATAGCCAATCCGACACGTCCTACTAGCTAACCATGGACAGAAACACCTATTGCGGAGCAAGTGGGTTTGAGCTACAACCCCCTTGCTATTACCCGCTTAACCTAGAGCAAGTGGAATAACCACTACTATTGCTACTACCCAGATGGTGTTTAAGTGCTCAACCTAGAGCAAGTGGAATAACCACTACTGCTGCTACTACTTAGGCGTCATAATCATTGACCTGGAGCAAGTGGGACAAACCATAATTGTAAAACCTGAGAAATTAGTAAATAATTAGTCAATAAAATAATATTAATAAAAAAATTAGAAAATAAAATTTTATAGTTTAATGGAGTAGAGAAAATTAAAATAGGAATTTTGACACTAATTTTAACGAATTTGTCCTAAGATTGAGCCGAACGGGCCGAACCGGGTAAACCGGACCCGAAATGGCCCCATGGCCCATCATATATACAACAAGCTCAGACATCTTTCTTTCTCATCCATGAGGACCGCTGAATCAAGAGGGGAGGGACTGAAATGGAGTTCAAACCCTAACTCCAATTTCAAATCAAGGTAACTTCCTACTTCGAGCTCCGATCGCACACCATTTGCGGCCACGCGACCGCAATGTCGAGCTCTACAAAGCCCAATACGTTGTAACATAAGAAAGTCACATTTTCTTCCTCAATTTTTCTCTTCTTAATTTCAAAATTTAGTAGCTTAGAGGTTGAGATTTTGGTTTAATGTTCTAAGGACAATCTAGCTTGGAGAATTAGCAGCCTCTTGTTTGGTTAGGTACATACAAGGTAAGGATCCTCAAACCCTAGTGAATCCCTTGGTTAATTGTGAATAGGAATTAAGTGGTGCATGTGAATGTGATAATATGTGTTAGATAGTGTATATGTGAGATTGGAACTCAATTGAAGAGATTGGATGCTTGTTTAAGCCTTGGGTGCTGAGTTTCGGGAGGCTTGTGACCATGCCAATTTGGGTGTTTTTGACTTAGGGGAGAAATCGACCAAGGTATAATTTTGGTTTCTCGAATATAATATGTACGGTGTCGTGAAAACTTAGGCTAGATGACTTAGGATAAGCTGAACATGGTGAAATTGATAAATGTCAGTGGCTTTAGTGAAAAGGTTGAACTTGTTATAACATGTAATGATGATTGATGATAATTAGGGACTTGTGTTATAGATGTTATGGTATTTTTGAATTATATTGTTGATTTGGGAATGGATTGATGATATGGAAATCTGTAAATTGTTGATAATGATGAACCATGATGATGATAGTTGAGTATATGATTGTGAATTGAATATGAGATTTTGAGGTTGAGTTTGATTAATTATGAGTTGAAGATGCTATGCTTATTGGAGTTGTGTATTAGGGTACTATAGAATGAATTGAACATTGAAATGTGAATCGGTATGTTTAGATGTTGTCAAAAAGCTTAGAGTTTTGGTATTGAGTTATGAGATTGGTGAAAATAGAGGTTTGGTAAACTTTGTGAAAATATGATTTTTAGCCAAACTTCGGCGAGCCATAACTCGGCTTTCGGACCCTCAAACCTTTTCAAACTTATCTCGTATAAAAATTGAGTTCATGAAGTTTACGTTGTTTGAAGAACGGATAGAAAATATTTTAAAATGAAAAGTTATGCGTGTTGGAAGTTCAGAGTGCAAAATTGAAAATTTTGCAACATTAAGCATTTTTGCTGTTCTGCATAGCTGCATACGCGACCACTATACGCGACGTGACCAACCTATTCGGGTTGGACATCTCACGTACGTGAGCAAGGAGCTTGCATACACGAGGAAGGAAAAATGTACGCCCATGCGTATGCGTGACGTCTCAATAACGCACTCCCACGCGTACGCATGGTCCCTTTTTAGCAAACCCAAGTTTTGTATTTTGAAGCTAAATTTTGAACCTCTAAACCTCTATTTTCACTCTTTTAGCCCCTAAACCTCAGTTGTATGTTAAATGGTGAGTAGAAGGTAGGAAGAAGTAGTAACTTGGAGATGAAGAAAGTTTGAGAGGTAGTGAATTATGAATAAGAAGTATTAAATGTGATTATGGCCCCGGGTAGTAGGCAGTGGAGATGTCCACTTGCTCCGGATATGAGCTAGGAAAGAAGAGTATGAAAAAATAAATTTAATTATGGATTAATAAATGAATGTATGTTTGTGATACCTAGGTAGTAGCAAGGATGGTGTTCGTTCCGCTTGTTCCAGGTTAATGTTTGAGATTTGATAACGATGATGCTTGATTTAAACTGAATGAATGTATTTTGAGACCCTAGGAAGTAGCAAGAATGGTGGTTCGTCCCGCTTACTCCAGG
>NW_027255506.1:0-47367 GCF_003086295.3 Arachis hypogaea
AGCAGTCCATAGGGTAACATGAGGCCACTCATTCTTGGAATCTATCTTCTCACCTTCAACTGACCCCGGAAATGCTTCAAATGCAGCCATCTTATCAGAGTAGAGTAGTGCTGTAAGCTCCACTGGTACTTCTTATGCAGGAAAAGGCCATAGTCAGCTACAGCTTTGATGCCGTGACTTCTCTTGTGGGCAGAGTCAAATGAGCACGATTAAGATTCTCTAATTTCTTGTCTTTAAGGAAAGCTTCAATCTTGGGATCCTTCTTGGCTAACTGCATACATAGATATTACAGAATCAAACATTCTTTCTAGATGAAATACACGTAGAGTGAACTTTATTCCCCAACAAAGTAGTTCTAGTAGCTACCAAAAGTATATAAAAGTATAGAATTAATTGATATATTGAAGAGAGCACAATTCAAGAAGAGCAGACGTTTCCCTTACATTGTTAAGAACAGCATGAATTTCTGTAACTGGTAGACTGAGGGCAGCAAAAAATGATGGTTCCAAGTTTCCTCTCCTCGGTAACTGGCGGTATGTAATCACCCTTGGCAACCTTCTGTAATTCTTCCTGAACTTGCTGGACAGCAAACTCAAACGGAACCTGCAGATGTTGTGAGCGAAAGCAATAACAGCTTAAACCAGGAGATAATAGTTGGTTATATTAATGATAAAAGGAGATAACAGCGAAGAAAAATGCGGGGTGTGTAACAATAGAGGAAGAACAATGCCAGATGTACTAGCCTGAACTGAATTCAAATAGTCAGCATTCCCAGAAAGGATGTCTCGTAGTTGTTTCTCCCATTTTGTCCATTCCTGTGCATAAGACCCCTTGGTAGATTCTAATCTGTCACAATAATGATCAATGCAAGACTATGTAAACTTCTCAGTCTATAGCAAAAACCTTGAAGATATGGAATAAAAGTAAACAAGAGGCTAGTAGACAGATCAACCAACCCTGTCATCAATCAAGATAACGGACATTACATATACTTCGACTACAGTTCTATATGGCCACCATAGAAATGGCAATGTTGATCAAATTACAAGGAAAGAAGAGGAAGGAAAGAAGGAAAAAGAGAAGGGGAGAGGGTGAACAACTTCAAAAAGGTTCCAATCTTAAAGAGGGATTGATTTTCAGGTACTAAGAAAGTTCCTGAAATTTCAATGTCTACTATTGGCTATTGTCGACATTTTGCTCCTTGAAATATAGGTGATACAGTTTTTAACTAATATCCTTTTCTGTAAATCATATTTTGTTGTTACAACCTATTCAATTTAATTTGAAATGATCTGACATCTACTTACTACAAGTTTTCTAAAAGATTTAAGAAACAAAATCTGGACACAGAAAATAGTGTAATAGTTTCTACAGTATAAACTAAAATTCTATAAGACTGACCTTCCATGTCTTTTAGTGTGAAGCTTATATAGATCAATTCCTTCCTCCAGGACAGAGTGCAAAGCCTCAGGAAGGGGAGTCCTACGGACAGATGAAAGCATAACAAAATAAGTAATAGTGAAAGAGGATTAATGAATATAATCTATTCTAAATGTTTTTAAGTGTCAACAATTTTCCACCTTGACCTATCTCTTATAATTTATAAATCAAGGTATTCCAATTTGGAACTAGGAAACAATATTTAAATTGAGGAGAATCAATTGTCAGTTGTAAGTATAGACAATGATGGAATACAATGAATGCTACCAGGCTGTTAAATTGCTATTATATATATAATTGTATGAAGTACTAACACAAGTATTAACATAAATGTACCTATCCGGCTTCAACAGTGGCATCTTGACAAGCGACCCAAAACGCTCAATTAATTCACTCTCAAACTTCTTTACGGCTCTGACATTGGCAAATCAGTTTAGAAACTAATAAAACCTAGAAATGGAGTCCAAATAAAAGAAGCATCATACCTTGCCCTCATAGAGGTGATAAAACATTAGAAGCACATAACCAGCATTTGGAGATGCCTTGTCCAGATTTCCCTTAAAAATTTGAAAGAAGGGGGGGGGGGGGGAATCAGAGATGGAAGGTAACAAACCTCTGGAAATTGAAGGATTGTATATTTCAGAAAAATAAGGGATATATACTGGATGATTGACTCGTTGAAGCACACGAAACATGAAAACAGCTAATGCATCAAGGGAAAATGGATTTGTATCAGTTCCTGCAGAATCGAAGATACAGATATATTCAGAGAGAAGAAACTAAAACTCATTTCAGAATTTCAAGTTCTTTATCACCAAGACATAGTATGCCACAGCTATGCTTCTGATCAATGCATACCTAGTATTTGTTGTTAGCCTCATTCTTTTGACGACCAATTCTTTAGTCACAGTTTAAAAGCCAAATAAATACTCAGTTCACTCTGGTTGCTTTGGACTCGAGTATAACACAAAGAAAGATTGAGTAAATGCTTCCTAATTGGTTTATGTTGGGCTAGAAGATGCTGCCCTTATATAATACAGCAGACACTAACGGATATAGTCAAGAAAAAAGTAGGATTAACCACAAACCCAACCTTCGGAATCCGGCACAATGGGCACAGCAGATGCCCTGGTTCTGCGACACATGTCTTCTATCTGCATATTTGATTTTGTTAATGCATATAGAGCTTTAACAGTTATATAATGCAGACAAAGGCATAATTGATGATAAACATTGTAGATTAAATTAAATTAAACCAACAAAAGAAGCAGATGATTTCCCTAAAGCAATTTCATGACAAAAATATATATCAATTCAAGCCTCACAAAGGCAACTCATCAAAACATGAATAAGAATGCATGGCCATCATATTACTTTTTCTGTTTGCTAGTCTAAGAGAAGTGTGGGAACATGGTACTATCCTGGCCATTCACAAGGAAAATAAAAGGCCACCTGACAAGATTTTAATTCAGTGGGGGGAATGAGTTTCCAATTATTGAATTGTTCTTTCTTATTTCATTTTTAATGTCAACCAGAACTCAAATTTAATTTGCTCCCCTTCCACTGCATGAATTGACAACATCCAATGGAAGCAAGATCAAGTACTAAACAATTAAATATGAAAATGATACCATTGACAGAAGAACAGTCACAAAAGTACTAAACGAGATCCTATTAACAACAGGGAAAGAGATACGAGAGGGAACCAAGTGCGGGGAAGAGAAAACATAATTTCAAGAGGCCACAATGAAACAACTTAACCAACCAATCTCCAAACTTCTTCATTTGGGGCATTCTTGTCAGCAAGGATTATAGACTTTGGTTTCCTTCTGCGTTCTTCAGCCACTTTCTGCCAATATTTTCCTGTTGATAAGCCACAAAATTTAGTTATCTGAGAAGAATTGATTGGTAAATATATATATTCAAGTATTATAGGCAATGCTAAGAGAGAATGGACCCTCATGTAAACATTTAACATGATCATATACAAAATTTCATGATTGATGAGGGGAAGAGGACCTTAACCTAGGTCTCATAAGAAAATATAATCAATGGAGAAAATCCACATGATCAAATATGTGAAATTTCCACATACTAAGGTACTTTCTTAACCTAACTATCAAGACTAACACATGATCCAGTGATCGTTTACAACTTCAATAAATAGGAACAACTAAGTGAGGGAATAATTTGAACCTGAATCATATTAGGAAGAACTTTTACAATTTAAAAACCAACGTTTGTCCATTTCTAGATCCTATAGGAGAAATATTACCTTTTATCATATCACCCATGAGACTATGCATTGGCCGCTCATCTCCTAATCCTTCTTTAGCCTTTAGCAATTCTTTGCAAAGGGCAGACTTAGCACAACCAGGTATTCCTGGAAGAAAAGGAAAACCTCTTATAGATAAGTAATAACAAAGACCAAGCTGCATAACTACACTTAAGAAAAATGTAATAATCATGGGTTCACCTACAACAAAATCAATTATGCCTGAATTACACACACAGCAATTAGAAAAGATTGTCATAAACTCTCTCCCCTAAACTAGCTTAGCATCTAACAAATTCTAAAACAAAATCCTCATTGTGATTACAGTAAAACACCAAGAAGTCACTCAATAATGCTAGCTGAAACTGATTCCTATGCAGTAGAAAACAGCTAACTCATCAACTTGACATATTTTAACGTTGCTGAAGGTTTCACATATAAGTAGAATTACCAGGAAAGAATACAATCAGCCCATCAGCTTTTGGGACCGTGTCTTGAACTGGGATACTAGGCCCAGGTGACACTGACTCCCGCTCTGCTGCAAGATCACCTTCTTCGTCCTGGCCTTCCTCAACAATGGCCAAGAAATCTTCAGTCCTAACTAAATTACCCGCAGAGCCTATTAGAGCCTGGTTCAGAGGACTTCGTCTTCCGAATTGTTCAAGGAAAGGTTCAGCTTCACTAAGATAAGTTGATGATGATAGTTGCTTATTTCCACACTTCCTTCTTATAAAGACAGCCCTGTATGCAGAGAATATATCTTAATCGATTACACCAACCAAAATAGGAAAACAAAGAATAGACAAACAGATAGGAGAAGAGAAAAATGACTAGAATTGCAGGTGTACCATTCATCAAGCATCTTGCTAAGTTCTCTCTGCTTTCCTGGGGAGGTTCCCCAGATTTTCATTTGTCTGTGATGTCAAAGCAAATGAATATAAGATGAAGAATATAAAATTTGTTCAAATTACAAACTACGTAGACAAAAGAATAAACATATTACCAACATATTCCTAATCCTTTAATATTACATCTTCAATAACAAGTTTATTATGCTAAATAATTGGTTATGCCCTTGGAATTACTGAACCAGAACTGAATAACTAACATGCTGATAAAACATGTCATGAAGGAGGACATAGATGAAGGATAGGGTATAACACAGCTTTGGAATTAATGGCGGTTTACTTTTTCTTGGTTTATTTGTCTCACATTAAGTTGCTTGGGTATGTGGGTGGCTGCGGGTGTTAGTTGTTTAGAACACAAACGCTTCTAACAATGTAACACATACTACAAATGAATCTAGTCGAGAATCAAAGTTTATCCGCTAAAGTCCTTATGTGCATGCCATGTGGTACCATTTTGAAGAGTTATTAAAGAAACCTTCTTATGAAGCAACAATTCATGCTTAATATACTTCCTAGACCATAAAGATCATTTCTATGGCAATCATGTTTTTACAACCTAACTGATGGTGAAAAAGATGCTCAGATGTGAAAATGTACATTAACTTGGAACATGCATTTAAAAATAAACTATGCAATACAATTATGTGTCGTTAAATTTTCCATCAAAATATATGAAAGCAAACTATAATATAGTTTCAGCTGTCAAATACAAGCCCCGTTAAACTTACCTCAGGTAATAAGCCTTGTAAGCACCTGGACCTTCTTTAAACAGAATTGACAAGCCATTTCGAATGAGAAATGTTCGCAACTGAGGAGAGGTAAAATAAGATAGAAAGTTACAATAACAAAATGAATTCTTCCTCATAAATGATACAAAACTGTTGCGATATCAACTAACTAAGCAAGCATTAATTCACTTGTATTATATAAATTCATGGTTCGCTCTCATGCCAATCTTTTAACAAAGTCTGCAATTAGCAGAACCTACACCAGAAACATTGAATAAAGCAATTCAAACAATAGCAAGAACACAAGTGATAGTCAGCCAAAGGAGCAAAATTAGCTTGCAAATCTCAGAATAAATGAATAGATAGATTAAAAGGAAAAAAGCATTTACCAACGATATAGTGGCCATAATCCAGGTTTATGCTGAAAGTGCCAAACATTTGCAGCTCAGAATTATCAGTAAAACTTATTTTGCAAGATAATAGAAGGCTCTCTAGAAAATTAATAAGCTGAGGCATTCAACAATAAATCAGATTGAAATGGGGACCTTTCATTTTTTCTGGTATTCCTGAAAGCTGAGTCACTGTGTACATGATGACATTTTGTAGAAAGATTGTCACTTGATATGTCATCAACTTTGTGGAAGTTATGATAACATTTGAATGCAGCGGGGAAGCGTTTTTCCCTCATCAACCGGACAACTTCCTGACTCAAATTTAAAAAGAAAGATATAACTATGAACTGAACGATTTATAATACAGTTTGGCATAATTACAAATTGCCATGTGTAACTATATGATTTAAAGGATGTACTGACTGCAACTTTTTAGTTGAATAGTCTGCAGGATTGGTTTGCAAAAACTTGAAACAGCAGATCGGTCTGCATTTCTTGAATGAGAATCAGTAGCACAATCCAAACCAATCCGAGTAGTCGGGACAAAAAGACTATCCAACACCCTCAAGAGAGCTTTTTATTTGCTGTAGAAGAATAACAAACACAATAGTCAATTCATTTACTAAAAATCATCTGGATTTGGATCTTTATGATGAACTTGTCATTAAACAATAGCAAACAGGGTGAATGTGAACCACATATCTGCATTGGGTCTCAAATAGGGTTCATCACGTTGCTAGTTTTTTGACCACTCTAGCTTGACAGATGGTACATAAACTGATGACCCAGATCCAAATCCACTCAAGAATTGCAATAGAATGATTCAAATAAGATGTATTTATGCTGTACCTGTTTTTCATCAGACCTATTGCAGCACAAATTTCCTTAGACTTGGTCCCAATCAGGCATCTGAGGAGAATGGAAAAATTATATGCTATTAACTTTCTTTGAACTTCAACTAAATTAGGAGGAGCAAAAAGGTACGCTTTTAGCAAGAAAAGGGTTTAAGTCATTATCACAGAAAAAAAGGGTTCATTTGCATAACCAATCCATTTTCAGGTACTCTGATCAAATATTGGTACTATGCATAAAAGGGATTATTCAATGATCCTAAGCCTTGGCATATCTAATTCTCCTTCCTCAACTAACGAGCATAGTACAATAAAATAACAAGCATAAGATGCAGTACAGCAGCTAGCACACAATATATAGAGAGAACCATGATCATACCTCCATCAGCAGTGGAAAGGGTATTCTTTCAAAATTTCTTCATATGATTTGGACTATCATGACTCACAAGACGAGCTACGAGACCTTCCAGAATTTCACCTTGGGCCTTTATATGGTCTTTAGAACTACATTTATGAAAATAGATATAAAATGAATTTTACATAAAACTCATGCAAAGAGAATTGGGACAACAACAACAACAACAACAACAACAGAAGCAGCAGATGAAAAAAAAATGTCAAAATAAACATATCTCAGGTGGAATGAAAAGGAAATAACATAGAACAAACTATAAACTATATACTTGATCCATTTGAAACATTAAAAAGTTCAAAGTTCATAGATAGATAGATAGAAATTCAGTGTCGAATATATTCCTTGCTACATCACCAAAAGTTTACTTCAAAAATATCTTGGTCGTCTATGGTGGATGCAGAAGTGGGAGATGATGATAATGGTAAGAAGTAAGCAAAGTTGAATTATGGCATCAAGTGTGCATGTAATATTATTCCTTTCAGAGATGTTATATATTTCTCCATTGTGCAAAACATATTCTTTTAAATCATCATTTGAAAATGGCTTTTAAGCAAATACTTTGTCTTCAGATAGAACATTTCATGTATGAAATAACAAGGAAAGATAGAAATATAGAACACTTTTGTGTATGACACTGTCAAGCATAGGGCACGAAGATCAAGTAAAATGAATTGTGCTAATCTTAACCTGGTACAGATATATCTGCAATTTCATCAAGAGCCTTGCACACCGGTGTTGCAGTACCCTCCTCACATAAAGCATCATAGGCAGCAAAGAAGGATGATGCTGATTTCCTATGTTTACATAAAGAAATGAAAGTGAAATGCAATTGGCTTGTCCACAAAAACCTCAAAACAGATAATATTAAGGTCCAAGTCAACATGTATGTGTTGAAATAAAATAGCTCGAACCCTTGTATTTATTAAAATAACATTGACCACCCTTATAAATGAAGTATATTCATCAAAATAAGAAAATCAATCAAAGGAGGTGAGATAGGGATTGTAGGGAACTCGTGTACCACCATTCCTTATAACAATAAGGTAATCGTGATAGATGAACCCAGACAGTAAATGAACCAAACAGTTTCTTTCAGTTAAAATTCAAAATTCCTCTGCAACTTCCTAAATAAAATAAGAAAACACCTAATATACCATATAAACACATAAAACTATGGATTCAAAAAACAAAAGGTGTTCAATTTAAACATATTTAAGTAGAAATGATCCAGAATTAAAGTGCAACTCCAAAGTCGGAAACTGGATTCGAAAGAAATATAATATTTGAGTCATTTATTATATGCTAAACAATATACATCCTCTATTTATTTTCTTAATGTAAAAGAAAAAGATCCTGAATGTTCACCTTGTTGAAAACAGCCACACGTGATTTGTAGGTAGGCGCCATTTTCTGCAGAAAGCAATTATTTCAGGAGTTGAATAGAACCTTGGCTTTCCATTGCCCAATTCAGTAACTGCTGTAACTACCGCTGTTCAGAAAAAGACAATAACAATGAAATTAAGATACAAAAGAATGTTACGCAAAACTCCACATGGATAAATCTTGGAATCATTTGAGTTGGATGCATTTGTTGTTTCCATGTAAGAATTAACTCATACACTTCTGTGGAAAACTTCATTGCTTTCTCAACTCCAGATACCGGGGAAAACAGTGACCCGTGTACCTTTCAATTGTTTTAATAGTCAAGGTTGTGGATCAGAAATAACTTAATAAAAGATCTAAGGAAGATGTAGACCAAACCTTGCTCTCTCTATATATATATTTGAAACAAAGAATTAACATGACAAATTTGTAATGATTTCCATGACCATGAAGCTTTGATCTTGTGCGTACAACATTAGTTAACATTGAGTTTCTTGAATGAACCAAAAAATAATTGTTCATACCATAATCTTCTCGGGGACGCTGTCCATGATCACCAAGAACAGCAGTTACAAGTTCCATTGATATGCACATGTGGTTTCTCTGAAAAAGAAGATAATAATGACAGTTTTAAGCATGACTTAAACTAGAGATTAAATAAAAGTAGCAATACAATCCTAGATTGGTATCATTATCAACTTATCTACACATGGTGAATATAATTAACAACCACATGAACTGAAAAGTGCATGCACAACAAGAGAGATCACAAAATGCATTGAATTATGAAAAAGAAACACAACTGGGAAGATATTGATTTTTTTAAAAATAAGAAAAACAGAAAATGAAGCCATCCACATGTTTCAAGACAATCACATTATTTGTACGCAAATCATTAGTAAATCACTGCATAATTAATTCTGCAAACAATTGTAAATTAGTATACATACTACCCAAAAATGAAAGAGCAAAGTGGGTTCAGCAGATAGTTAGCAATTAACAATATCAAACTAAGGTATCTATGCTCAAACAGTACAAATTACACAAGGACATGCAGCCTGAATTTTTTCAGATAAAAAGCTCTTAATTTGCACAAAGTGGCCCAATATACAACAATTCTTAACCTAATATATTAAGCATTTATGGAAATGTTTTAATGGAATAAACTTAAGAAAAATGCAAAAACTGAAAAAAAAAAAGGGGGGGGGGGGGGGGGGGGGATACTGCATTTTCTTTCTAATTCCATGCTTGATAATCATTGCATTTCCAAACATGTTTGCCACTACCACAAAGCCCAGATGCTATTCAAATTTATATTAATTTCCAAAATTACCTCAAGAAAATCATTAAATTCAGCTTGTTTTTTAGAAGCCGCAGCTCCCCAAGCCTCGCGAAACATCCGCCCAAGTACAAATACACCAACAGCAGTATATCTGCAACAATGGAAAAAAGCAATGAACCATAAATAAAAATATTAACCGCATAAAGAAAGCATAACAAAGGGATATGAGTAGAGGGAGAAATGGAGGCCAAGGGAATGTACTCCTAGCAAATTATTTATTTATGAATGAAAAACTATCATGCCCTAAGGCATGACCATTATCCACGTTGCTGCATGACTACTATTCAAGAAAAAAACAACGAGCATAAGGTAAATAAGGAAACAAAAAATTCCAAAATATACATAATCTGTCACAAACATACATATTTCCAAAACTATTTTTCGCATAAGCTCCACCTTCATGACCCGCATACATAAAAAGAGAACCAGAGTGTTTGAGAGAAACCTGCACATGCAGGAGAAGATTAACTCCACCAATGAAAATCAATAAAATCATAAAAATCACACCATTCAACAATTTCCCAACTAACACAAAATTTAAAGCACAACAAACATACCTCTAACGTAGCCAAACCTTTAGATACCATCTCAATCATTCTTATCCTTATCTACAGGCAAATAGAACAACCATAATATAAGCAATATTTTCAGAACTAAACGTACACTGAGTTGTTTAAAAAGCACATGATCAAACCTCTTGATCTGACTTCTCATTCTCGAATTTCGGGTAGAAAGTAGCTCTGATTTGCGCCTGCGAGTATGTGTTGTTGTCCACAGTAAATTTCTCCAACAAATTAGCGCTAAACAACTTGCTCAAACTGGGACTACCACTCGTTTTGGGCGAAGCCACAACAGCTTCAGCCCCTGCAGCAGCAGCAGCATCAGCTGCACCTTTACCGGCCATTTCAGCTTCGGCAGTTGCGACTCCACTCGCAGTTCCATAAGATTTCGGTTTCCAAATCACCTTCCTATCTTGGCCACCAGCTCCAACACTGGTTTTCGCCGCCCCGCTTTCAGCAATACGCAACCCGGCAAGGCCGTTAGTAACTGTTTCAGCTGAACCAGAAGTAGTTGCACCTCCCCCAGCCGCAGCCGATAATTCCCCTTCGCGTTTCGGTTTCTCCTTCCATTGTTGTCCCCTCCGCTGCAGAAAAATTGAACAGTCTCTCACTCACTCAATTAATCAAACAATCACTTCAAAATCTAGCGCGTTTCGAAGCTCGAAGCTAGCTCCGATCGAGAATCGGAACAGTATTCTAGAAATTCGAGTTTCAAACACGACAGTTAATCAGCTATAACTAACTAACTAACTCACTACTTTGAGGTGAATTAACAAACGAGAACCGATTTGCGGAGAACCGATTCGCGCGAAAGCAGGTAAGATGAAAATCAAAACGACAGTTAATCAGTTATAAATAACTCACTACTCTGAGGTGAGTTAACAAACGAGAATCCGATTCGCGCGAAAGCAGGTAAGATGAAAATTAAAACGAAATGAAAAGATCGTAAAGTGAGTACCTGATTGCGAGGCATTGGGATGAGTGAGAAAGGAGAAGGAGGAGAAGCGAGAGTTCTGTAGGGATGGGAAAATGGAAGTAAGAGGAAGGTTCTGGAAGAGAGACTGCAGAGAAGCCTCTGCGGTGCCGACATTCAAGTGAGTGAGACGGTTATAAATAAAATAAGTGAGAGAGGGTGTGAGGTGTAAGGAAATGGGAGAAGGGAGGAGGAAGAGAGTGAAAAACGCACACTCCAGATGCGACCCAGTAAACGAACGCCAACCAAGTAACGTGGGTTTTAGGTTCCACAGTCTCACAGCTCCCATGTCTATATGCCTTAAACCCCTTCTTCAGGAGTTAAAGTCCCTTTTCTCTGTTTTTTTTTCTTTTTCTTTTTCTTTCTTTATAATTATTTTCACTCATAGATTTAAACTTTTTTTAGGATTAAATTTAAGAACTTAATATTAATTTATGAAAAAAACTAACTATTTTATTTTTATTACAACAACATAAACAATATAATTGCCAATAAACTATAATTTAAATGTTATAATTTTTTTATTTTCACTTAAAAATCTCAAGTTCATTCTCATTTCTAATTTTAGAAAAGAAAACATAAATAGTATAATTGAATAATAATATTATCTCATTAATTGAAACGGCTTGTGATATAAATAAGAGATAAAATGACAAAAATCAGAATTAGTTCTGATTAAATTTCAATCCAAATATATATATATATATATATATATATATATATATATATATATATATATATATATTGTGAGTATTTCCAGTTCAATTAAAATCAAGTTCAATCAATTTTAAAAATATTTACAGAAATATTAGATAATCAAGTTTTTTTTAACCAAATCGAACTTAGTTAAATTTATATAAGCGTATTTATGTTTTTGTTGTTCTTCTTCTTCTTCCTCCTCTTCTTTCATCTTCATTACCATTATCATGATCATTATCAATGTCACTATATCTTCCTCCTCCTTCTTCTTCACAAAAAAAACAATGATAAAGAGAAAACGCACCAAGAATAAGAAGTATGATCCACATCCACATTTTGTTAGTGATTTTTGTTGGATTTAAACCAATTTAGTTAGAATTAATTGATAAAAACACTTGGATGTATAATAAAACCCAAATATTTAATCCAAAAAAACAACCTTAAATTTCAATATTTTTGTACCCTTTTAAGTTCATTTTTGACATTAAATCAGCCCCACTTAATCATAGACAATAAATTAAACGTGCATGCAAAAACTAATCCCTATTTAATATCAATAGAATGGAAATTACTCTCCCCAAAGTATAGCTTAGAAGTTACAACCTCAACCACGCAACAACCTTTGTAGGTATTACGGGATACGGCATATTTTCTGCACACAAAGCTTCCACGTCTAATGACATTGTTTATGAACAAGAGCATTTCCTACAATCACAAACAAGCTTCGCAGAGATTTAATCACATCAGTTCAAAAATTATAACGGAAGTTAATATCACGTTGTAAGCAAGTATACATTGTATAAGCCAAATATGAAAAGCATACATAGTTATACTATAACTATCCGCTGCACAATTTCAATCATCTCTTCGTCCAGGAGAAAAAGGGCATCATATCAGTTTTTCAGCAACACAAATTTGGAGTTAATTCCAATTTCGTGCCATATCTGAGTACTACAACGGTACAACCAAAAGCAAGTTTCAAATGTTGATTTTTATTTTCTTTCCTATAAATGCTCCATTAGAGATGAAGCAAAAACTATATGGTATGTACATCATAGAATGATAAAATTGTGATGTTCTGCCAGGGAAAACAAAAAAAAATGGAAAATAGGAAAAAAAAAAGAGCATTTTTATCCTATTATGTCCTATGTGTACTTGTTCTAGCTAGTTTGTGGCATTATCAAAGTTCACCATGGTTTGCTACTACTTCTTCTGGCTGTTGTTCAACATTTTTTTCATCTAGGGTGGTAGTTTCATTTTCATCTTGTTCTGAGGAAATAGTGAGGGGACCTTGTGGGGTTCCAAAAAGTGTTGTAAATATCTGTCTATGGCATTCATCACAAAAGTAGATATATGTGAAATGTCCTTCATATGGTAGCTTATGCACTGCAGCTCCAGGTAGTATTCGGTGCACGAAATCGGTCATTGATGGAGGAACCACTTTATCATCCATTCCCTGCAAACAATGCACAAGGATGAGTTGTATACTTTCATTCGAAACAAACATCATCTCAAACCAATTTAGACATTACATGAATCAAACAAAGTCGTACTTCACCTGGGTTCATCCGGATACATTCATTAAAGGATGTACTAAGATGTAAATGAAGAAAGTAGTGTTTTACATTACTCAAACAAACAACCTCTAAGTTCTAATATCTTCATCCAAACAAAAATAACCTCTAAGCAAATATAGTGTCCTTTTTCTTCTTCTTTCTTCTTTTTTCCCCCATATACTTGAAGGAACAGCTACGAAAAAATATAATCTGACATAATATCTATCTAGCAAAACTCAACATTTTGCAGAAACAACGGGTACAGCAAGGCAACAGTTGAAATGAGACACAATAGTATATATTTGTGTCATTAGCATAAATTGTTGATTAAAGAAAAAAAACTTTCATCAAAGTTTTCAATGTATGCAACCATTAAACGATTTCCATCCAATACATGCCATTTAGTGTACATTAAAGTAGTATGCTCTCGGTGGTTAGAAAGTTAGAGAAGAGCAAATGTTAATGAATGTGAAGATGATAATTGATAGAGGTGTGCACATGACAAAAATATGGAAGGAAAAGCAAAATGGGATATTCTTACGTATAGTGATCTGCTTTGATAACAATAAATGAGGATAGTTTGCCTAAAATGGTTTGGGCATTTATGACCCACTAACACATTATTGACAAAAAGAATGCTTATGAAAATTAAAACCCAAAAAGCATGAACCGAAGTTAAGAATAATTATGCTAAAGTGATGATTATACTCCAAAATTGTCCACCATACTTGGATCCACTTCAGATACTGTATGCCTCCACTGGTATCACAACTTTAATGTTTCAAATTATTGGCCAGAAATTGTCCTAATTGGTTTTCAATTGTTTAAAAATTAAAACGGACTAAATCACATTTTAAACCATTCAAAACATTTAAAGCTTCTTGAGATAAAAATGTATTGCTTATTTGTAATATAAACAACATCATATCGTCCCAGTATTTCAACATTGCTCATAAGGCTTTGGGAAAAAAGTCCTTAGAAGAATGCTTGCAGAAGATTTTTATCAAATAAGAGTGAATGCTTTAGTAAATGAAGCTTGTATAGAGGGTGTAGTAATCTAAACATTGATGCACTCACTTGCCATATATGTATTGGGCCAAGAAAACCCGTGTATTCCTCCTGAACTTCAATGAACATTGACTTCAGCCAAATGAGCAAATCAGCACTTCCGCTCCGTTTTTTCTTCTGCAACTTGAGGTCCAACAGGCTGAAACCCCAGTTTGAGACCTGCAGAGCAGCTTCCTCCAAAAAGGGTTTTGCATTTCCTTGCCTGATTGATTCTTCCACATCCCTTTGCCAGAATTCCTCATAGATTGGATCTTCCATCAGTGCTTTATCCTGCAAGGAACCGTTCGTGAGGGGATATGCTTAATCCAAGTTACTGGAATGCAAGTGAAAGACAACCATAACATGGACATCACATGGAAGTGTAGATCTCTTTCTATGGATACCAAACACATTTGTGTTGACCACAAGACAGAAATGGATGAGCAAAGCTTTTCTTACCCTCTTTCCCAGAGACAATGACAGCCACTTATCAATCTGACCATGCTTTCCTGACAAGAAGCTTCGTCGATAGAAGAAAGCGAGAAACCTAGGACTCCTCCAAGCTAAAAAATACATGAATTTTCTTTTTCTTGTCCATTTGTCCCAGGCTCTTCGTCTCTCTTCCCTTGTCATGAGACGATCGTATGGGTTTACCATGGGAGCAAACATGGCCGCACCTGAGATTTACTTAGATTTATTCCGAAATGCATGCCAAAATATACCATGTTTAAAAAGATGCAAGAACTATGTAGACCCATAACTCTGAGCTTTATCTCAACTTTAAACTAGTTATTCAGAACACCTTAATAAGCCTAAAATGTGACAATAACATAAATAAACAATAATAATTGTTTTGAAAAGTGAATAAGCAAGACACCAGCTATAAAAGCTCCAAGTTTTATCATGTTGAGTATATCCAAAGTTGCATGGAAACAAAAAGAAAAAGAACTATTGATACCTGCTAATCTATCAGGAATGTATCTAAGTGCAGCCCAAGCATGCATACTTCCACTTGAGTAGCCAACAACCCAAAACTTTTTAAGGCCGAGCGAGTCTGCTAGAAATAACATATCTGCCGCTGAAGTTTCAAGATTTCGATTGGGATGTGGATCACTCTCCCCAAACCCAGGAAGATCATATGTCAACAAGCAAATGCCGAACTCTTCAAGCAGTGAACCCTTAACTCCGGGAATTCCTAATTTTGAATTTGAAGATGGTGTCAACAGTCTATAGTAGGATACCAAAAAAAAATATTATAAAAAAAACAGCAGAACAAGAATTTAACACTTCAAACAACCTGCAAGCCGAGAGGAAAGAAAAGTATGAGGAGCAATCATTGAAAATCTAGCTCTGTTAGCAGGAATGCCTTGCTCCTTATACGCCAAATATCTTCCATCTGGAAGCACTATGCGAGCAGCACTAGGAGGATGCAGAAATACTTCCTTGACTTCCTTTGTCGAAGGGGATGATGGATCATGCTCTAAATTTAAATATATAGCTGCAAACATATCAACCAATCATGACATCTACCTATAGCCAGAATGTAACATCAAAGCACAACTTTTCCAATCCTGATTTCACCAACACATATAGAACTTTACGAGTTTCTATTATTTCTTGAAGAATGCATTAAAAACCTTAGGCTGGAATTGGACATTGTTTCTGAGATGGAAACAGAGGACAAAGAAGCTCATTTGGTTGTGGAGAGACAGATAGAGACAAAATAATTTCCATTTATAAGATAAATAATTCATGTATTTTCCATATAAATGTCCTATACTTCTATATTTCAATATCAGAGATAATATCCAAACGCAGCCTTAAGGTATATATGACTAGGGGTAAACATGCTGCAGAAATTATCATCAATGAATTTAATGTGTAACACTGATCCATGAAAACTTCCATTCCATTTTTACCCCCTCAGTCTAAACATACCATAATACAAGGGAGTAAAATAAGAACTTAAATATAAGATTCAATTATATATATATATATATATATATATATATATATATATATATATAAAAAATGTAAGTAAGCCTAGTGTGGTATCAGCTAAATACTGAATGTTCTATCAATACAACCAAACTATATAAAATAAATCTATGAATCCAAAATCAGATTTATCCATATGGTGGTTCTAAAAATAATAATAATATTAACAACAACAACAGCAATAATAATAATAAAGGACATAAATAGAAAATTAGAGTGATTGAAGTAGATTCAAGTCGCACCTGCAAAGGCAAGTAAGGAAACAAAGAAAATAACGGACCAAGCATGAAGTGGATCCTTATCTTCGGGTAAATACTCATTGAAGAAGCTCAATTTTCCACACACCTTGGAACAAGTTCCACCCACTCTTTTCCCAAAGTATGAATCCCTACCGAAATTCTTGACCAGGTAAGATTCTTCGTTGACGAGGCTTTGTTTCACAATGTCCCTACAACCTTTGCCGAGCTCCACCGTCATTTCCGCCACACCTTTCATGAACTCCGTCACACACTCCTTCACTCTCACCCATTCACCATCACCGCCACCGCCACCGCCAACAACAAATCCCGATGAGTTGTTGTTTCTGTTCATCTTTCTCTCCCTTCAGAGGGTCCACATTTTCTTAAGAAGAAGAAGAACAACAACAACAATGAAACGAAAAAAAAATGAAGGGGGAAAATGAGTATTTATTGAATTATTTAATTAATTAAATGATTTATTTGAGGTTGAATTTGAGAGTGAGTGAGCGAGTGAGTGGTAGTGAAGGAGGAATTTGGAGAGGCTTAAATGTTGACAAAAGAAAAAGACTGAAAAGGCAAAAGGAAAAAGGTGGTGGGTGAGAGCAAAAAATGGCAGTGCCTTTTTTTATGGTTATGGTTATAAGGAAGGAACCTTTGGGACTTGGGAGCAAAACAAACAACCATGTGTGTGCCCTTTGTTCTTAAACGGTTACATGCCCATTCCCCTCTTTATATTCTTCTACCTACATCATATTCATACTACTCATATATATTTATTTTATCTTTGAAATTGGT
Organism: Arachis hypogaea; assembly: GCF_003086295.3. Taxonomy (NCBI): domain Eukaryota; kingdom Viridiplantae; phylum Streptophyta; class Magnoliopsida; order Fabales; family Fabaceae; genus Arachis; species Arachis hypogaea. Next base: position 17,602 of record NW_027255506.1, read on the forward strand.
GAGTAACTAAAGATAAAAGGAGAATTAGATTTTCGAAGAGGTTAACTTTGGATTAATTAATTTTTAAAAAAAAGTATTAATTAGATCTTTTAAGTTTTAAGATAGTAGATATTATATATGTCTATGCTTTTTTTAATGAATAATACGAAATAAAATGGAATTGTTCATATATTTTACTATTTATAGTAGTGCATACTTTATTACTGTCACGTGAGCATAAAAATAATGTAGTTTTAGACAGTCAAACTTTTATTATTTTTTGAATTTTCATATATCATTTATCAACTATTTTTTATTTATCACAAATCCTATTAAAACAAGTGAAATTTCGCTCCAAAAATTATTATTTACATAACTATCTTTTATAAATAGGCACGTCAGAGTAATTAGCAGTACATATAAATATCACTGTTAAGTTTTAGTTAATGAAAAAGGATATCATGTGTCTACGGTTTGCTATCTTGAATGACTAAATTAGTACTTTTTTTTTCTTTAAAAACTAATTAGTTTAAAGTCAAAATTTTCGTAGACCTCATTGTCACTTTACTCATAACAAAATATTATTGAAGTGCACTTGTTTTCATATTTACATAATAATTAAGAATAACTGTTAGATGATAATTTGATTTTTATGATATTTTTGGGTATGTCAATGATTAACGGTCATGGATCGAATTTTTATTTAAAATTTTATAGTTGGCCAATAATTTGCTATACATAAGGCGATATTTAAATTTTTTGTACTTATTTAAACAAATTAGTGAACTATTTATTAAACCAACCTAAGTTGGTTTTGCTATTTTGCTATATAATTTTTTTTTTTTGTAATTTTGCTATATAATAATTTTTATCTATCATTTTTTAATAAAAACAACTTTATTTTAGTGATGATCGATATAATTTATCGTTCATATTAAGTAATTAATTCATCATTCAATAATTCAGGATTGACTAAAGAACTAACTAGTTATATAAAGTTCCTGGATTTTTGTTCTACTTAAAAAGGGTTGCATTCTATTCTATAATGTGGATTACTAGGATTCTCCCACTCACTAAGATAGTCATAACAAATTGACAATGTTAATAAAAGTGCTATTAACATATGAAATAACAAATTGAACCACGATTTATTTTGTCTAAAGCACTTAAGCTTTTTCCCCCACATGTCATGACTATGAATGAGAAAATATAAGTGGATATTAATTTGCAACATCATCAAAGATTATTTCAATGCCTAATAATTAACTAGGGATGCAAGTTCAATTGTTCAAAGTATATTAACTTTGTCAATATACTGCATAATTAAGCTGATTACCCACAAAGGCCGCATATTGCAATTTTTCCAACAAAAGTAAACGCAGACAGATAGATTTTATTTTATTTTATTTTATTTTATTGGGTATTAAGAGAATTTTTTATTTTTAATATTATATTATTAGAGGTAAAATCTTTTATCATGAACCAAACTGTGTGTTGAACACAACTATGGCCATCTACATAACGTCAATGATATTTTGTGTTTCTTTAATTAAAATAATATTTTTTTAATAAAACGTTAGTGACATTTTATGTTTTAATAATTAAAATAATATTTTTTATTATAAAATGTCAGTAACATTTTATTTTTTATAATTTAAATTTTTTTTATTACAAAACGTCAATAACATTTTGTACTACCACTACAATTATATAAAATATTAAAATAATAAATATTTTTGTATTTCACATTAAAATTATTCATATATAAATTTTTTAGCCGTAGTAAGACAGATAGAAATATAATTGTGAACCTTTTTGCGAGTAAGGACTGGGAGCCCACACGACACATGCCTTGGATTTTTCTGAATATTATTTTATCATATTATATGAAGTTAATTTTATCCATCTTTGTCTACCAAATAAAAAAATATTAATAATTATCTTTCATTTCATTATTATATGCCACCTATAAGTCTTTATAACATAACCACATAGTTGAACCACTTTACCTGAATTATTATAGTACCTTGACGAGCTGGAAGAATGAACAAAACAAAAATGACACTATCATGTAGTTAATACTTAATACACACATCTTTTAATTTTTATTTTGCCATATTGCGTTAAGATTAACTTATTTGTGGTTCAAAATAAGCTATGATTAAGAAAATGTTCGAAGCTATTCATTTTCTTAAAGAAGTGTAACTACTTTTTCCCACCCCAACTAATTGTTTCCAAAGATGGCTTTAAAAGTACATTGATGAAGCTAATTATAATAATAATGGAGTATCAAAGGATGTGAACGATCGTAATAAAACAACAACACTATGTTTTAATTTAATTTTCTCATTGTCGTTTTCTCAGGATTAATACCTAATAGACTAATAATGCTATTAAACATTGTTCTTGGAACTTGTATTATATGGTTAAGCTTCTTGTGGTGTTGGCTTCTTTTAGTTGATGTTTTCTTTGGATTTTTGTATGATCTCATGTGTTTATCCTACTTGTTCTGGATACATATATTTATCTATTTAAAAAAGAAAGAAAGAAAGAAAAACATTGCTCTTAGAAAGTTAGAATCCTAATTCAAACTAATTAGGATTAGGCTCATGTAAGGTAGTTAGTTACTTGTTAAAAGAATAAAATAGTACAGTAATAAATTTAGAATTGTGTAGAATCATAATCCGACTAAGAAACCACCATTAGTTAGATTTTTGTTGTGAAATAGAAATACCCTTTAATTTGAGATGGTTAGTTTTATAGTTACCAATGAATACACACTGTAAGTAGCATCAAGTTTCTTAGAAATTTTGTTAATTGCACAGCTCAAATATGAACAGGGACACGTGCATGTGCATATGCATGCAACAGTAATTGAAAAGTGATGCTCACAAATCACAACAGGGCACATTAACATTAAAGTTCATATGTCCTAGCTTAGGCATAACCTTATGGCATAGCAAAGTGGGGCAGGGAAATATGACATGACCTTATGAAAGGTCCAATACGCCACAAGAGGTTGGAAATTCGTTGCACCTTTAAAGGAGCCCAGTATGCAACATGGGCTCTACTCTACCAACATGTCATTTTCAATTTTTATAGCGTTTTTTATAGGTAAAATTAATAAACTATAGCACCTATAAAACTGATTATGATATATTAAAAAAGAAGAGAGTATACAAATTTGAATCAAACATTACTAAAACCTCCCACCGGTTTCCATAGACTATTCACACTTTGCTAGTCAGGTATGTGCAAGTAATTTTTTGTTTTCTTTCCAAAATCCGACTGATTCATTTTGAGAATATGTGAGTCAGCTCCAAAAATTTACAAATTAATACCAGAAAAAGGGAGGATTAGGCAGATGAAATTACTATTTGAGAAATGCAGAGATCACACCATGAAACAATTGACCTAGCACTAGAAGGCACATATTAGTAATATTCATCATCTGAATAATCTGAGTCAAAAAATTCGTCATCTTCCTCCTCCTCTTCTTCTTCTTCGTCCGAGTCCCTCGCATGATCCTCAAACCAAATATTGTCCTCAGCCCAAAGTGGGCAAGAACACGTTGCTTTCTTGTTCTTCCACTCGGCTCCACAGTTGTAGCAGAATTCATAGCCACACCTATAATCATAACCAGAGAATCAGTGGTGATAGAATGGAACAAAAGTTTAACTAATTACAGGTTAATGTATCATTGCTTCCCAATGAAGACACTGGGATTCAACATTGATAACTTCTTCTCACATGAAAATCTGTTAATGAATCTCCTCTTCAAGTATAAAGAAGGCATGTATTCCTTATTTCCTGTTAAATACTTCCATCACCTGAAACTTTTACCTAGCAATAAATACTTTGTAGGTATACCAACATAAATTGGGATTGTGATGCCTATACAATAAACATCTGATTTTAATTTCAATTTTCAGTTAGTGAATCAATGATTACAAGAGTGATGATCACAACTTAGGTTAAATCCAAGTCAATATTAGAGTACCTGCAAGTCATGTGATAGCAGCCTTCAGCGAGTTCAATCATATGGTTACATTTCACGCACTGGCGCCATAGACTCCTGGATGCCAGAAACTTTAGCTTCAAATCTTCAGCAGGAGGGTTAGGATTCAACCTTTTGTAATCATAGCATTTCATGCCACTATGCCAAGGGACCTTGCAAGTAAAACAGAAGAGACCATGGCATTTTATACATTTCTTAGGTCCTGATTGTTCAAAATCACCAATAAGATTTTTGGAGTACTCAAAAAGCTCAGTTTTTGACATCAAAGCAGAGCATCGTGGATAGGGACAATAAACTTTCTCAGTAACTGGAATTGAAGCTTCCAACTTTCGCAGTTGCATGGTCTCAATTAATTTATTTGTCAAGAATTTCTTGCAGCTGTCAACTTGAAGCTCGGAATTGCATCCTTCATGAGGGCATTTTGGCACCATCCCATGAAGCAACTTCACCTCCACATGTTGTCTCATGCAAGAAAAGCAATACCGGTGTTGACAGCCATCAACCGAAAAAAAGTTATTGCCATCGGTATCCTCCAAACATATGACACAAGTTTCATTCAGATTCTTCATACCGTTAGAGTCCGCAGGCGCTGTCAATTGAGAAACGATTGCCTCTCTTGCAAGCTTAAATGCATACTTGACATCATGTCTTGCGAGAAGCATTGGAGCACAGTAAGTAAATTTTCTCCGTAGCACATTCACCTGATTGACTAGCAAAGCAACCTTCCGCTGTTTCACAGGCCATCTTCCCCTAACCTGATCCGTAAAACACTATTAAAAATATTCCAACCGTTTTTCTTGACACCAAAAAAAGTTCCAACCAAAGACAATGTCTGCCATCATTTTCATCTGAACAACAAAATACTATAATTTAAGCTATTATCAGGATTCACACCCTGGCTTGTTTATTGCTCCAAAAGTAACAAATTTCAAACAACAAATCCCCCAAGAAGCATTTTAAAATCTCAATTCTGACACGAAACTGAAGTAAACACATCATCAAAAATAAGAGAATTCCTAAAAGGAAACTTAAACTACTCTAGAAGTTCGACTGCCCCTATAACGATTCTAATTACCACTTACCAATCCTAGTCATGTGCAATGATTCTCTGATGGCATGTCATCATCAAAAATGATAAAGAGAGTTCCAATTCATTTAAAAGGATAACATGTCAGGACATGCTACATCCCCGAGAATCGGGAGCAAACTCTCCGAACACCTAAAACTCAAAATGGTGGTTGGTAAACATATCCCACCCCAAAAATCCTCCCACCTGAAACCTCTAAAATCACATCTATCTTAAAATTCTTTGAATAATATTTACAAGAAATTAACAAGAACTTCGACACTAATATACATTCCTCACTCTTCTAAGTTCTAACGAGTGAAGCCTCCTAAACCCAACACTTGTCAATCCATTGCATTCACAAATCAAGAGAAACCTCAAAGAAATCATCATCATCATAATCTTAATAAATTGGAACTTTCAATTCGTATCAACTACAAAACAACCAAAACCAAGAGAAGAAAAATAAGAAAAGGGAAAGGTGCCTCACGAATTGGAAGATTGGATAGTAATCGCAGAAGAACTGAACACGCTTCAAGTCCAAAGCGAACGCAGCATTCAAGCCTTCGATCAAAGCCTTAAGATCAGCAGCAATCTTGCTCGTTCCACACCCAATGAGTGGCTTTTGCACCTCAAGAATCAAGTTATCTTCAGGATCACAAATCGCAACCCCAATCCCAGCCAACAGAACCTTCTCTCCGTTTTTCAACTTCTCGTCTTTGCTCACCAAACCCTTAAAGTAAACCCTAAAAACCGCACCATCATCGCCTTCGTCCATTTCCAAATTGCCCTTCCCAGTATTCTTCTTCTTCGTCGACGACGAAGAAGAAGAACCCTCCCCGAAGAAGAAGGGTTTCTCGAAGTTATCGCCCCATTCGACCCAATCATCTTCGGGCATTCTAAGAATTTCGATGGCGACTTTCTGATCGTGGACGCGACGGTTGAGATCGAGACTCGTTTTGCGGGCCTCAGCCTCGCTGAGGTGGCGGTCGCGAAGTTCTTGCTCAACCCTCGCGAGTTCTTGCGCCTGGAGCGTTGTGGCGTTCAAAACAGCGTCGTTTTTGTCATCGTTGGTTGGTGGTGGTGGTGGTGGTGGTGGTTGCGGGGAGGAAGAGGAGGGGAGGGAAGCGAGGGAGGCGGCGAGAGCTTCTTCAAGCTGTAGTCGGTATGCGAATTCGAGATCGGAGTCGATGGCCTCAGCCGTGGCGAGCTCACAGCGTTGCTCCAATAACAGGCGGTGGAGGTCGTCGTCGGAGTCCATGAAGTCGTCGTCGTCGTCGTCGTCGTGGCGAGTGAGTGAGTGAGTGTGTGAGTGAGTGCTTCTTTTTCTTCCACACGGATAAATAATTGGAGAACTAATGTAAATATCAAAAAATTCTTATTGTTTTTAGTATTTAAAGTTTTGTAAAAAAAATAAAGTTATTTTTATTTTTTATTTTTACTTTTTTTTTCTACAGAATTTAAAAATCAAACACAAGGTCATTGACAATTTGACGGCTGATTTTTTTGTTATGAAAAAAAAAAAGTTGATGCTGCGCAATGAAATGGACATATTCACAATTTTCACGGCTATGATATCAGTTCAAAACATCGCTTAGGTTTTATTTTTGTCTTCAATTTTTTTTCCAGGAAACTAAACAAATGCAGCCTACATTTTGTTCTTTGCAAGGTTTTAAAAAAAATTATCCAAATGCAGTCTGCGTTTAGCGGTGGATAGTAATATTTTTTTTTGAAATAACAAAACACAGCTTGCATTTTATTTTTTGTGTCAATTTTTTTGAAAGATGCAAAATGCAGACTGCGTTTTATAAACTGTTAGCTTTTTTTTGGGAAAACTAAAAACGCAGGTTGATTTTTGTTTTAAAAAAATATATTTTAATCAAGAATTCTGTTCACCTGTAGTTTATTTGCACTAATCTCTTCACCTACAATTCTATCTAACAGTCGTCGATGAATCCCGTACTGCTGTGGTACCACACGTAGTACACTGGAAGATGATGAAAGTTAATAATTTCCTCGCCTAACTGCAATGTGTTATAGCAGTCAGATATCCACCTGTTAACCCATTGACTGTAAATCTCTCTCCAGTCATGGTTCTGTACTCCTGTCAACCACTTGCAATGATCACGACTAAGGTCGAATGCCGGGCCTGGTGGAAGCTGTTGCATCCTGAACTGTCGTCTAACTCGATCTGTCGGGTGCCACTCTATGCACTCGAATGACACTAGCGGCGACTTTGTGGAGCACAAAACAAATGGGCAGCGAGGTCATCCGGAACCCCACTCCCATATACGGCCGCTATATAAACTACATATTAGTTACCAAGAGGCCGATTAAAAAAATTATTCTTCATAATAAAAACATTAGATATTAATGGTTAAAACTTACATCGTCAACTCTCATGTCATTGAGTCCTCGCTTAAAATGGACAGTAGGCATCCGTATATATCTTGTATGTCAGCGTCAATGACTCCACCGACGTATAATAATAATAATAATAATAATAATAATAATAATAATTACAGTAAAAAACAATGTTGTCGCGCAAGTGGAATACCAACATTGCCGAGCTGATCGTGGGATATAGGTGTCAAGAGCGGCATACGCTCCCACGCCCAAACAAAAAATAGTATGAGTGAGTCATCCATCTCTTTAGAGTTGTATCGTGATACACGACACAACGATCTGTATAGGTGTGCCAGACTGATTGCCCCCCAACTGTAAGCTGGAATCCGGTGAAAATCGCGAAGCAGAGGCAGAAACTTCGAGTTCAATGAAGTGGTAGACTTATCCGGAAATACAATCGTTCCAAGTACGAAGAAAATGTGAGCCCGGACATATCGCTCAATCGACTCCTGTGTGTCACACGGTTCGGTGTCTCTGCACCGCCGAACCTATGCAAGATTCACCTTACCCAAGACGTGATCCTGCGGACCTGGTTTCCGACCAAAACAAGCAATGCAGTTCTCCACTAGAAACTGGTGACTGCTGTCTGTTCTACCCGTGACAGGATCCCCATTAACCGGGAGGCTAAATATATATGTAATGTCTTCCAACGTCATCGTCACTTCCCCAACTGGAAGGTGAAACGTGTGAGTTTCCAACCTCCACCGTTCTACTAATGCACTCAGCAGTGCATAATGGTCTCTCATTTCACCTACTCGCGAAACGTGTTGAAATCCAATAAATGCCAGTGACGCTGCAACTATCTCGTTAAAGATATATGGCATATCAAATTTCCTGAACAACAAATTCTTGTTAGCCTAAAAAAATGATAATTATTTAAATTCTAAATAATATTAGTTAATAATTTATTCAATAAATAATAACAATAATATTAAACAGTATTTATTTATTATTATTCAAAAATGTTAACAACAGTATTTATTTATTTATTATTATTAAAAATAATTTATTTATTTATTAAACAGTATTAAAAAATTAAAAAAATATTAAACATTATTTACGTATTATTAAAAAATAATAATAATTTATTATTATCCTAAACAGTATATTCTATTATTATATTCTTAGAAAAATATTAATAAATTATTAAAAAATATATTTATTTATTATACAGTATTATTTATTATTATAAAATAATAATTTATTATTATTATCCTAAACAGTACTTCTATTATACTAACCATGATAACAATTTTTTTTCTAGACTTAAGCATAATAATGGCTGACAACAATAACAATACCACTAACAACAATAACAAACAGTAATAACAACAACAATAATAAATTGCTAGTTAAAACACAAATTCATAAAATACAAATAAATATATTTATTTATTGAACATAAAATTTTAAAAAAAATATATTCATTGAGAATAATCCAAGTATTCAATAATGTGTTTTTCAGATGTAATAAAATCACGCACTATTTTTTCTTCTTCCCTCACTTGAGGCTAAACCCTATTCCGGTTTCCTTCTTCCTTCATGCCAGCATAATGTTTCACTCCCTTACCCTCCATTTCAATCTCGGCTCACTTACCCTCTCTTTCACTCCCAGCACAATGTTTCACTCTTTTTCAGCACATTATTTCACTCTTGCTTGCCTGCGTTTTGGCTTTTAAAGACTGGTTTCAACTGCCCATTCAACACGTGTCGTGCATGCAAAGCTGGAGGCTGTCAATCGCAACATGCGACTTGCTTTTAACACCTGTCAAATGCAAGCTGCGTTTTGAGCACCCCAGGCTAGTCAAAGGCTGCTCCTATCTGTATGCAGGGAGCCAACCGACACGTTTCGATTTTTCAGACGCCTTTTTCTGCCAACCGCATCCTACGTTTTGCAGTAGGTAGCAGTTTTTTTTTTGTCCCATACAAAACGTTACCTACGTTTTGCAGGTGACGGAGCAACACAAGTTCACATTTATGGATAACAGACTATGCACTCATATTGATGATTATCACCATTATTTGATCCGTAACTAAATTAATTTATGCAATTTGACATCTCTGTTATTATTATGTTTTTTGGATGGGTTTTCTTTTTCTATATTTTTTTTTTTTATCTTAACTCACCGGGGACTATGGAACCTAATGATTATGTTGGGCCTGAATAAATTCGATCCAAAAAAAGAGTGGATATCACTCAACGTGGAGGAGATACATATATTGACCAAAACAAAACAAAAAAAAAACTTTTTTTTTCTTACTTTTTGTAATGCCTTAAGGCTTAAATTTTAGAATTTTTTTTATAAAAGGGTTAAAATACATTAACCAATTCCATGTTGGTTAACCTATTTTACATTTAATTTTTTTGACTTTTTCTATAAATACAATTTGTGTTTAGACACAAATGTTATATACAAACATCATTCGTGTCCCTTTATCTAATCTTTTAAATTTTTAAAATAAATAATTTTATGATATATTATCAAAATAAATCTGTTATTAAATTATTTTTGCACTATACACAAGTTCGTATTTTTTCACCAAATTTTATCTTCCAAATGCTTGTTCAAATTTTAGCATGATGGATGTATAAAGTTTTAAATTGTCTGTTTTTCTTTAAATAAAATAAATAACAGTTTCGTGAGATAAATTTACCTCTATAATTAAATTTTGGAATTAAGGTAGATAACTTTTTATAATAAATAATTGTAGGAGCTTGCATGTAATTCTTTTATGAAAGATTGAACTTTTCCAAGTCTGCTATACTTGCCATTTAGTTTCCTTATTTTATAGGCTGTGAAAAAGGGGAAGAAAAGTAAAGAGTGAACGAAGCAAGGCATGAAAAATAAAAAACGACTACTAATGAAAATGGTAAAAACTCAAGTACAGTTAAATTTATGTGAAATTAATAGTAGAGAGTTATTATATAATAATTTAGTTAAATATAAAAAATATTTAAAAATGTTCAACTATCAATTTTATATAAAATTAACTGTACTTGAATTTCTACTGATAAAAATGTATACTTACTGTCAATATTTAATACATTGATATATAAGTTAAAACAAATTATATTGTGCTTAATAAATTATATTAAAAAATTTGAAAATTAATTTTTTAATTAATATTTAATTAATTTTGTTTTTTTTTTTGTATCTTTAATTGTTGACTTATTAAATGAAATTTTGTTTAAATTTCTATCGTTAATTGTTAATTTAAAAAAATATCTAATTATAAAGTATATAATTATCATGTAAAATTGATAACTAAAAATTATTAAATAATTTAATTAAATTATCATCTAATAATTTTATATAAAAATAATTACATGTAAATTTTTACCGTTATATATATAACCGCTTAATCTTTTGGAATAAATATAGGATCGTATCTTAATTAAACTCAATGTCAAACAAAGCCTTTTATATTTTTCCATGAATATTTGACTGACCCTGCCATTATTTTTGACAATGCATGCAGATTAATTAATTCTAGATGATGAGCCATGTTGACCTGAATCATAGAATAAGGCTGATAAATTAAACTAGTCATGCATAATCCAATTCTTCTAAAATATTTATAAATTGAAGACAGTATAGAATGACAATTATATGTGGAAGTGAATATCATTTTTCTAAAATAACGATTCATTCAAATCTTAAAATTGCAATATTCAAGTACTTGCCATTATCTATATTAATTTTCCTAGTAGTGTCTAGTATATTCAAATTCAAAAATCAAAACACAATCTCATTGCCGCCACTATCGACGTGTTATTTAATTTTATCATGTAAATTAGTAATGTATTTTTTACATCTCTTTTTTTTTCTTAATTCCCCCAAATAAGAGGCAATGTCGGCATTTTAAGTCACCATGCTTGCGTTACTTACGGTTGGCCTTAGTTTTGTTTGACATGGAAAAAAGAAGAAGAGAGAATTGGTCTTTTGTTGAATTATTTGGAAACTTGCTATGATATTACCATCATGCATTTACATTTCATTTGCTTATTATTATGACTTTCATTTTTGTTGAATTATTATGTTGGTATTCTGCCTTTGTTATTATTATTATTATTATATGCTCCTCTATCTTTAATTTACTTGAGAAACTTAGAAGAATGACTAGTTTTAAATAAGGAAAAAACTAAACTCAAATGCAGTCATGTGAAGTTAATAATTTAGAGTCGTTTAATAATTTGATAAATTTGATTAAATTATCATTTAACTATCAACATTACATGAATATAACTACACGTGAATTTTCACTTTTAATAATTATCGATCAAAAAAATTGTCACCGCACATGTTCAAATTAGTCCCATATTAATTTTTGATAACAAAAAAAATTAACTAAAAATAATTATAACTTATTTTATTTAATTTTACTAAAATTAATAAATACTAAATAAAATAATTTTAAACTATATTTTTGTCATCTTAACATTACTGTATTTATTACCTCTTCATTATCCGCTAATGTAACACAAATGATTATTACGTATCATATGTATAATTCAATTAAAATAATTTTTAATCCGATCCTGTAAATAAGAAAGAAAAATATAAATAAGTAGATTCCATAAGGTCATTTAGATGAAGCTAAAACCTAATGCCACTAATGTCTAATGATGGGGATTGATCTGATCTATACTCAGTACCCACCAGACAAGCATGATAATACTACTACTTGGTCTCTCTAATATTATTTTATATTATAGTATAGGCAGAGAAATTGCATTGAATTAGCGCCATAATAATACACTATTCCCCTTGACTCAAAGGGGAGATGTGTGTATTTATAACTAAGAAAAAAATAAATAATTTGTTAATTCACATCTATGAAAAAAGTATGATTAAATAAAAATATGTATAAGATCGAATCGGATCGGATCCAATATTCGCAGTTTTTAAGATTGGATCCAATCCGATCGGATCGAATATCGGATATATCCATAAAATACAAAAGTATTTTTAAAAGTTTATTTTTATTAAAAAAATCAATAAAATTTATTTTTTCTATTCTTTTAAACATGTTTACTCTTAAAATAATATTAAATATACTTTTCTTAAATAATAAATTAAAATAATATAATATATATGATAATTATTAGTTGAAATAAAACATAAAAAGAATATTTACTTATTTATTTTTTTATTTTTGCGGATACACGGATATGTGGATCCAAACACAAAATTCGCAAACCGATCTTATTAACGTGCGGTCTGATCCGACCCGATCCAAAAGTGTTACGGATCGAACCTATATCCACAATTTTCAGATCGAATTCGGATAAACACCACAAATATATCGAATCCGATCCATAAACACTCTTATTTAAAATCATGCCATAAAGAAAAAATGCAACTACGTATCAACTCAAGTATAGGTAGTAGCTTTAGCACACTATATATCCAAAAATAATGTATATATAATAATACATTACTAGCTACCTAAACTTTTATTTATTCATTTCTTTTGGCTATCCCCATAAGTGGCGCAATTCGTTTGCCATAATAAACCATTCATATACCAATTAATTATTGGACTTTGAAGCTAAAAAAGGTATAATTTTTTTTTTTAAAGAGAACTAAGTTTAGTTGCTCTAGCTAATTATTAGTTCATTAATCTATTTATTTAAATAGATGTTTAAAGTTTAAATTCTGTCTTATACATCCTATTCGTAAAAGTTAGTCCTAAATTTGTCAATTTACAAAATACTATGAGAAGAGGGGGGATGAACCTACCTTTTGCCATGGTGCACGTTTTGGAGGAGTCTAAGTATGTAGAATGCTTGATTTTGATTTATATTATGGATAATTTCGTTACACATATATTTTTTTGTCGTAAATATTATTTTAATATTACTATTTTTTACCAACTAATATATATTTTTATTTTGTTAATTAAAGAATAATTTACTATTAATTGATAATAACTATATTTTTATACATATATAAAGAATATTTAATATGCAAATATCGTTTTTTTTTCTTGTGTGAGATAGTTTTCTTCCTTTTTTTGGTAAAAAATAGAAATGGTAGCACTCAATGTTGGAATGGAATATAGCGCAGGAAACACGTTCCCTTTTTTTGAATACATAAATCCAAATTAGGCATCCAATCACAATCTATCTCACACAGTGAGGAGAGTAGCTAGGAAACAATACATGAGGCACTGTTTTTTCTTTTATTTGTTTAAAAATTAGTTTAAAATGATGAAAATAAATTGCAGCAAAAAATTGTTACAAGTGTTGCATATATAATTAAAGAAATGGTGATGCCCATTATTTTTTTTTTTTGAAAACTAATGATAATGCCACCTTAGCTTATTGTTTTTTTTTTTTAATGTTTATTAGGTTTATTTTTTGAAGAAATTATATTGTTTAGTTGTTTGAGTTATTTGTTGTGAAATTAACAATAACCCATCATGACAATGTTGACCTACCATCGATGTGATGAATGTGAAGCACATGACAATGTTTGTAGTAATTTCAGGTCACACTCTCATGCATGTTAGTTTATGCATTATGTTCCATGAACAATTGAACATTGTTTTGTTTTATTAAGCTATTATTTATTTACGTTTGACGAAAGTAATTCACGCATGCTTCTTTTTTTTCTTTTTTTTTTTGAGACACTGCATACTATATATATAGTGCAGATATGGAACATTATTTAATGGTTTAATTATTTATTCAATTCTTATAGTTTTATCGAATTTTTAATTAGATTTTTATGTTTTTTATTTAAATTTCTATATCATATCAAATTTTGTAAATAAATTTTTATTGTGATAAAAATATTGAAATTAACAGAATATTCTGTAAAATTATAGGGAGTATTCAGTCAAGTATTAGATATATTTATTTTGTTTAACGAAATATTCAGTTAATTTCAACGTTTCTGTCACAACAAGAACTTAATTACAAAATCTAATATGATATAGAAATTCAATTAAAAAAATATAAAAATTTAATTGAAAATTCAATAAAATTATAAGACCGATAAAGTAATTAAACTATATAAACTCTAAAAATAAGTTTAAGTATCTTTAATAAAATACAAAAGCGATGAGTTCAAATAAAATTAAAAGCCAAATATTGTGGCCACATACAAATGAGTTTTAATATAAGTTGTTCACCAATGACCATTAAACTTTAACTCTATTGTTTTTTTTTTCATACTATCCTCTAATTTGATAGGATGAACACTAGTTCATTACTTAACTTTTAAAAATTTATAATTAACTAATAAATTACTACAGGTATATAATAGAATTCAAATTTTTAATAGAATTCGAACTTTTAATATAATAACACTTATTTAAACAGATTAATAAATTAACTGCTAAATTTTCTTAAGTTAATTCCATTCGTTAATCTCTTATCTCGCAGATCGTATGTAACTTTTTTGTATGTGGCTTCCTAGAATTAAATAAAATAATCATAATTGATAAAATTTACAAGTTAAAAGAAGTTTTGTCTTTGTCTATTTCTTCTACTTTATAGTTAGATGTGGAAACCAAAATAGTTAGATGTTACGTACATATTCGGAATTATTCACCTTTTCTTCTATTAAATGAGCATGCTTTGTCTTTTCCTTACCATTGAAATCTTAAAAAGAAAAATATAGGTTGGTAATAAAAATCCCAAATAATATAAATAATATATATATTGGATATTTAATTCAATAAATATACAGATGATTATATTTATTATTTTTAATTGGATAATTATTTTTTTATTCGATTTATTCAAGTACAGTAAATAATAGCTGAATATTCAATTTATTAGATGTGTAAATGATTATTCTAATATTAAAATTTAAGAGGTAATTTAAAAGTGGAATGTTATTTTTTTACTTTATTAGATCAATTTAAAAATTCATTGTTCATATTATTTATAAAAATTATTGTGTACTTAATAAAATTAAAATTTTAATGAGACAATTAATAAAAAAGCTAAGTAATTAACAATATATATATATATAGTACATCACCCAAAATATATATATATATATATATATATATATATATATATAAGATAAAATTATTATTTTGTTATGAATTTAAATTTTATTTAAGAGTCTATCGTTAATTAATAAATTATTATATATATAAGATAAAATTTAAATGGTTGACACTTATTTAAAAGATGAAACTGACTACTCAACCAATTCATATTAGTTGGTAATATTAGTCACATTTTTATTTTGGGGGATATCGCCCCCATATTGAGATATGTCTTTATATCCAGTTTACTCAACTCTAATTGTGGCCTATTGTTACCCTATCGATGGCTATATATTTAAAATTGAAAGTTGGTCATGGTGACAATAATATAGCGAATCCGAAGACACAAGATGGTCAAAAGCTATTACTTTGAAAGTATTCTGAATGATACAGTATGTGACAAATCAAAATTATTAAAATAGGTGTATAAGATTCAAATTCCACCGTAAATAAAGACCTATCATCACATGACTTTTTTTCTTGAAAGAGATTGATTGATCATATCTAGCTATATATACCTTGTATGTGGAAAGTTTATTATATGTTATGCTTAATTAATTATGAGCAAGGCTACGTGAATCGTAAATATTATTATTTTTTTGTTAGCAGTTAATCGATAATATTTTAGTTAATATATATAATTATTTTACACATAAAAAATATATAATTTATATTTAAAAAAATTTTATTTATATAAATTGATATAGTTTTTATATATATATTAGAATTTTTACACATAAATTTATAAAATTTATTTATTAAAAATAATTTAATATTTATATTAATTAAATAACAATAAAAAATACTAAAAATTATGGGTCCTAAAAATTTCTCATTAATTATAATAATTTAACCTTTTACGTTATACTTAAAGAAATTTATACCATATATAAAAAAGAATATTTACATTAACAATCACTACATAAAAATTAAATCCTTCTTCAAATTGCAAAGATTACATACATTAAATGATCACATCATCTTGAAAGTATATATATATATATATATACTTTCAAGATGATGTGATATATATATTCATATACCTCATTTCTCAATTCTCACCTAGCTTGCGCAATAATGGGAGACATGGTCGCAGGTATATAAGGAATATTCTTTCCCCATAGAATTAATTCAACTTAAATCCTAGCTACATAGTTATTTTTAGTCATAATTCAATATTTCTTCGGCAATATCCATATATATCTATTTTGAGAAATGATTTATATACTTTATCTTTTTAAATACTAAATGGATTTATTTTTCTTTACTATTAAATCAAGCATGAGAACCCATTAATTAATTATATAAGTCTCACACATTATTTGATCTAATCATATAGAAAAATAATCTAATTTAGAATTAAAAAAAATTAAGTACAAAAATCATAACTTTTTTCTTAGATTATCCAGGTATGTTATAAAAGATAATATTTATATTATTTTTTTTGTATACACATCTCTTATACGAAAGAAATGTCATGTACAAAAAAAATAGTACAAATATCATTTCTCGTATATAACGTATGATAAATCATGTCCAGAGCGGCTCCCACAATGAATTGAGGCTAGGGTTATCCTCAAAGTAGTTGATGTTACTTTGTTGATAGTGAGGGCTTGGAACATTGAAATCTTCCATTGATGATTGCTGAGGTGATGATTCAAACTCTTGTTGTTGTTGTTGGGAACTTTGTTGTTGTGCCATTTCCATGTAAATTAGGGCAACAAGGTTGGCTTGTTGAAATTGCATGGTTGCAACCTCAGCTTGTGTTTTTGCCAATTGTGCTCTAAGCTCATTGACTTGCTTCTGAAGCTGGCAAATTGCACCTGCACAACCATAAACTGGGTCCCTTATTCTTGCACTTGCCTCATACACCATGCTACTCACTGCATCAGCTCTTTGAGATTCCGGAATCTCCTAAAATATATATAAAAAAATAATATATGAGCTTTAATTTAAAACTAATTAGTGAAAAATTCTATGTTAAATAATAAAAAAGTCTCATGGTCCACAAATTTAGGCCAACAGAATACTCGATAACTGGAGATTTTAGAGAGGAATCAAGTGAGAGAATATAAAATAAAAAAAAAGAACACAACATCTAACTCAAAATCTTAAAATGTTAAATTAATGAATCTCTCATCTTATAAAATTTTTACTCTTTTTTTTATGTGGGATTAATTTTATACAATTCTCACACTTGCAATATTAACAAACATTATAGAGTTTTGAAGAGGTGAAGAGTGTTACATATAACTACTAAGAGGCCCACAATTAGGTATTCGTTATATTTGAGTAATTATAGGTCCATTATTGGAATGAGGAAGTCAATGTGATTAATTAATTAGCATGCCTCTCCCCTAAGCATAATTAGTAAAAGAATAACAAAATAATATAAAAAAACAAGGAGCTACTATATACGTCTCCACTGTATGTTGGCTTTCAATAGAAAAATTATTCAAAAATGATATATGTATATAAAATAAAATCATATAAATAAGATAATTCTAAAATTATATATACATTTGGAAATTTTTTAAATATTTTTAAAATATTAATATTTTAATAATTTTAATTAATATATTATATATATTTTTTATAATTAAAATCAACAACTAAAATGATTGAAATAAGTATCTTTTTAAGAAGATTTGAAATTTTTTGTGACGGTCAAAGTTTGAGGGGTTTGCATAAAAAAGAGGGAACTTATGTCCCTTGAAGAAGTCTAGTCTTGCATCCTGTCTCTGAATAATGGAGTGGTACTTTCTAATTCCTTCCTCCTCGTCTTCACACTCACGCAGTAAATTCTAATATTAAATAACAATAATTACTTAGATTCACATCTTGATTTAGTTTTTTTATTTTTATGTTTCTTCTCATCCCAACGGAAAATTCTTATATAAATAAACTATACTAAATAAAAAGAAAGAAAGAAAGATGTTGACGTAATGTACAAAATTCTGTTATTATCTAAACTGTAAAAATACTTTAATAATTAAATATAAATTATATAAAAAATATTATTTGTATATTTTAATCCATCACAAATATATTTGTATATAAATATATGTATGATTTAATTTATTTTATACTGACGACTGATTTTGGTAGCTGATTTTGATATGTGTAACACAGTGGAAATTATAGAAGAATCTAAAAGTGAAAACTCAGGTGCAGTCGACTTCACGTGAAGTTAATAGTTTCCATTAGATAAAAATTTAGTCAAATCAATTAAACTATCTAACCACTTTCAGCTATCAACTTTATATGTAAAGTCGACGCAAGCATTTGAAAAATACCTGCAAGAACTTGACGATGTTGCTAGCGCCAAAGACCCTATGAGCAATGGTGAACTTGGTAGGCTCGGTGGGAGGGAAATATGGCGCAAGCATGCATTTCTCCGTGCATCTTCGCCTCAAGATCTTGCATGCTGCACAAGGGCTCATTACAACCGCCACCGTTGCCGCCGCCGGAGGAGGAGGATCACCAGAAGAAGTAGAAGTAGAGTTAGAGTAGGTGGTGTTGTTAGTGTCACTTCCCTCCATATTTTTATTAATACTTTGGTATTGTGTAGTTTTTTATGGAGAGAAAAGAAGAGCGTGTGAATTGGGAAGAAGAGAAGTAAAGAAGGGGCTATATATAAAGGCAAGTGTGCGTCATAACGGAGGAAATATGATGTCAGCATTTGAAAATAAATTCACGTGTAATTATAAAAATATGAAATTATTAATTAAATTCTTTTAGAAATATATAAAAGAGTGAACATTTACATATAATAATTTTTTATATAAAATTATTAGTTAATAATATTTTAATAATTTTTAATTATAAATTTTATACAAAAGATAGAAGAGGGCAATATTAATGTGGGGGTGGGTGCACGTACCTCCTCACTTTGTTTGTTTGTTTGTTATTCGGTTCTCTGTGTGAATGTGAAACATAAATATCACTCCTTCAACTTTGAATGGAGAAAATACATAAACTACTTTCAAGGCACACATTTTGCTTCTTTTCCATGTTTTTGCTTTAATTACAAGCACGTCAAATTTTAATTAATATATGTGTTACTAGTTATTAAACTATAAAACTATTCTCAAAGGTAGAAATATTGATAAAGGTAATTACAAAAAATACAAATAATTTATCCATTAACTATAAAAATATTTTTATTCATAAAAATTAATCAAGTATTATATATGTAGGTAACAATGAATGACTATAATGCCAATGAGTTATAGTTCAAATGACATAGTCTCTTCATATTCAATTAAGAGGTAGCGGATTCGAGTCTCCTATCTTTAATAAAAAAAAATAATGAATGACTATGATAGAATATTTTGTATATTTAATCCGTATTTTATTCAAATAGTATTTATATAATTTAAATTTCACAGCTTAAATTTCCATTTCCTAATAAAAATTAACGTTACGTGATAAAGGACCAATCCGATTTAGGATGATATTTTTGCTATATAATATTTTTCATCAAAATCAGTTTTTTTATAATTAATTTTAAGTTTTTCTTTTTTTTTTTAGAAGTACTTTTGCATTTCCACGGAGAATCTTTGTGGTTTGCCTAACCTGTATAAATGCCTTGCAAAGTTTCTTTCTCTAAAGTGGTTAGAAAATGAAAGAGATAACACATACATATGTCCTCATCACACTCCAGCTTTTTGGGACTCAAAATTTATTAGTATAATTTTCAAACATGAAATTTGATAATTGTTCCGGATTCAATTTTTGGGTTTTTCGTTAGAACAACCTCCAATTCAGTTATCTGAATCTAGGTTTTTATTATGATTTAAATTGGTATAGTAACTCAAATTCTTTACCCATCTTTAAAAGGAGTCAGATAAGATATTCAATCTTAATAATTACCTACACCTTTTAGATTTATTCTAATTTGAACGTCAGAGTATCTTTGCAGGTATTATTTTCGTCGTTCTAGAAATTTTATCTATCATCGTCAAAACCAGTCAATCTCTGATCTCTCTCACAACTCGTACGAGTGATATTTGGTATAATAATAAAAAAAAATTAAAAATTGAAAACTCTCCATCAAATTTATAGTGCAATAAACATCTTTTTAATTAATCTACCTCTTAAAACTATATTACGTGTAAGACAAGTAAGGTATGAAATAAACTAGACATTAGGCATATGACAAAACTACTCTTATTTAATTTGTTTGTTTATGAATATTTTTCCTCGTCTTTAAATTTTATCATAACGGACAACACAAAGTAGGGGCAGCCTCAGAGGACAAAGCAAAAATAAACATATGTTAATTGAGCCATCCACTAGAAAAATCTTTGGCTCTTGGGGTCTTATTTATTTATTGGCTTTCTAAATTAGTGTTTTAAAATTTATACCATTGACCTAACTTTTTGTCTAATTACACTCGGTCTTCCAAAAACTATCCAAGAAAATGAAATGAGTCTTTTGTCTTCTCATTTTCATATAGAAATTTCTACCAAGTCAATAGATCATATCTTATTAGTACATCATTTAAATTTATTTACAATGATGTTATATTAATTATTTAATTTTATGTATTATCATTTTTTTACCCTTAATTTGATATATAAATAGATAATTCATCTTATTATAAACATACAATATATACCAGTATTATATAATTATTTTTTATTTTTGTTTTTGTTCTTATATATTCTGTTCTTATATTATTTGTTTCTTCACATGGAATGAATGATATGGACCACTAATTTATTTATATATATTTTACTTTTGAAGAAAGCTATGATGAGAGGTAATAGTAATACATATTCATTTTTTTAAAAAGGAAAGATATAGAAAATTATAATATTTATGATTTTAAAACTACGTTATTCTGGCATATATAATTGATGAAATATTCAACTGAAAGGGAATCCACGTATAGCATTTTACATTACTTTTTATTTTTCAAATGTTTAAAATATAACGTGGCACTCTAGAAGCTAAGCAAGCATAATAATGTGGTGCGATTCTAATTAGATATGCTATATAATAATATATCCAAAGTTATTGCTTATTAGGTTTGCCGCCACCACTGAGACAAGGCTTTCCACTCTCTTAACTACCACCTGATTCACAAAGGCTTGATATGTTTGGATATATACAAAGTAATAAAATGCAATAATAGAATGATATGGGGTATTATTATATTAAGATTTATTGTTTAATTATTTCAAAATATAAAATAGAATGATGATATATTAAATGTATGAGTGCACATGACCTGGTTTGACCCGAAGATTCTAGAGTTAATTTGGTGTAATTTTACTGGGTCTAGAATTGAATAAGAATCTTAAAAATAGATCTGATCATTATTTAGGGTCGGATTCAATTAACTACATGACTGGTCAGACCTGTTAAGAGCAAAATCTGACCTGACATGACCTGTTTCTACCCCTATATACATCCTAGGGAATTAAAAAAGATATATATATTTTAAATTAATTCCAATATTATGTTATATTAATTATAAGCTTATTGTTTTGTTTTTAATCATATTGTTGAATTAAAAAATAGATTAAAGAAGCATAAAATTAAAATTTATGGACAACTTCAAGTTTAAGTACTATGGTTATCAACTTCTATGTAATAAATATCTTTTTTTATAAATGAGTGCATCATAATTTTTTAATATAAATTTATCAAGGTCATGACTTCACGTGTTAGAGACTCGGGTAAGGGTCTAAAAAAAATAAATTCAGTCATTATTTAAAGTTGAATCTAGATCAAGGTGAATCCAATTTTATCCGGCCCCATGTGTACTCCTAATGGAATGCAATTTATTATTTTTTAATTTTGATGTATTAATAATATAAAAAACTTTATGTAATTATTTAATTATATACGTATAAAAAATATTAAATAATAAATTAAATGACTGTTACTATTTTATGATGTATGTGAAAAATATGATTTTTTTTTATTCTCTCCTCCGGTATAGATGAAATCATGAAATAAGATAAGTTAGCTCAAACTTCTTATCAATTCATTTTATTGTACAGTGTTTTCAACCTACAATTTCAAAGTAAAGGTACCTGTATATCTTGTCTTATTTTACTATATTTTCAAACATCAATACAATGACTCTCTTTAATTTCCTATATCCAAACAAATTAAATGAGCTAAAAAAACATTTCCATTTCATTTTATTCAATATTATTTCATCACTTTGTGTTCCTATTCTTCGCAATCAAAATAAGAATCGAATTAAAAAAAAAAAAACACAATTTCTAGAAGAATTTAGTTTTTTTTTTTTAAATAAATGAATATTCTTTTGAAGTAAGAAATTAATCACTTTATATAATAAGGTAAAATTATTTAACACGTTGACGTCATATCTAGTTATTTACCCTGAACTATAAATGTATGATCTAGTTAAAAATTGAAAGTACTAATTAGTTAACCACTTAATTAGTTTAGGAGAATACTCATTTTAAAAATGAGAGGGAAGTAGTTAATTAGTAGATTAAGAAGATTGAAAATTTTTACTTTATGCACTATATTGATGACAAATTAAAATATTTAGCTATCTTTTGCATTTCTTTTAACCAATTCATATAGGTTAGACAAACATTTTGTTATTTTCAAAATAACTACTATCTCAAAAAAAAAAATCATGAAAAATAATGAAATAACACGTTTATTTTCATATATAAATTAAACAAGACACATATTATGAAATTGAGGAAAAATCTGTTATAAATTGTCAAATAAATAATCTGAATTCAGTTTTAATATACTAACCGTGTAAAAAATTTTAAATGACCATCTGCTAATTAATTAGATTTATAGATTTAGATTATTTGTTAAGTGATAAATAAAAAATTAATTATTTTTTATGATGTGTAATTAGTTATTTGCGTAAAATTATTCACTACAACAAATGAATCAAATAGTGATAGTTTATTTTGGTAATAGCGACGGTTTTAAATCGCCATAAAATCATATTCCAACGATTTGTCAACTAACCTAGTTTGAGATGCGAAGATTAGTTTTTGCTATTGTTTTCAATAACCACTGTTATAACCACCATTAATCCAATATACTGCGTCAAATTATTTAGCGGCGGTTCCGCAATATGCCAGACATGATTTAGTACCCAGGCACAAACTGCCGCAAAGCGAGGGAGTGCTTGTTGAAAATTAAATTTATATATACAAAGATATTTATACAAAATAGCGATAACTGTGATATATGATTTTGTGCGTGCATGTTTTATAATTGCATGTGTGTGTGCAAAAGAGTTAAAATATAAGGCCGCAAAGTTGGGGGCAAGTTTGGTGAAGAGTCGTTCAGCTCGTTGAACACACCCATTAAGAAAATGGAGTCATAAGTCTTAAGTTTCAATTAAACCATTATACATGACATTCCCATTTTCAAAATGTAGCAACTATCACTGCTCTATGTATATCATATCATAAATATTCCATTATTATTTAAGCTTATATGCATTGTTTTTTATTCGAAATGTTCTTAACTAAGTAGTATTATTTTGAACTTTGGGATTCTAGCTTATCTTCAAGTGATTAAGTTTTTCCACGACTTGGAAAATTTTCATTCGAGCTTTCAACTTTGTGGTGGAAGTAGTTAGACCTTTGTAATTTGTTTATAATTTTTATTTTTATTTTTTGTTCTCGTGCTCTATCTCTTAGCCCTTGGAGTCTTTAGCGCGTGGACCTTAAGAGATGAAGAATATTAGCCAACTAAACTTTATGGTTTATATATATATATATATATATATATATATATATATATATATATATATATATATATATATATATATATTATTTTTTAACCAATTTCCACTTGAGAGTAATTATGCTTAATTATTATTATTTTATTGTTGAAGTAGTGGGATAGAGTTGACACAGCTCAATTATTAGAAGATTATTATTATACTAGTTCATATCAAGGCTGCGAAGGTACAATGTTATTAATCTAGCAACATGTTTGGTTTTCTATTAAAAAAATTCTAAATGAGGAGTGTTAGGATCAAAGTTTTTATTAAATTTTGGTCGACACTTAATCATTAAAAAAAAATTAAATGATTTTATATTATTAAATACAATTTCACATTATTAAAAACATTATTGATGACTAATTGATAATTAAAAATTACAAAATTTGTTAATCTTCTAGATTTTCTCATTCTGAATAATAGTTTATAAGAAAGTTAATCTTTATTTTTTTTTTAGAATAACATATATCATTGGAACTAATACATCTATAATAAAGTCATAAATTAAATCGTCACAAATTAAATGACAGCTATATTAGCCAACCCGGGAGAGATCATTAATCTATTATCCTAATCAACTAATTGTTACATCCGAAGTTAATCGGTCAAAATTGCAAGTACTACCACTTCTTAATAATTAAAAAGGTTAAGTACAATTTTGGTTTTTAAGGTATAGGTCGAATATTTTTTTTGTTTTGAATTTTTTTTTTTACATACAAATCGTTTGTAAGATTTAATTTGATTTTAAAATTGTCCTTACTTTAGAGATCAAAATCGTACAAAGATGATGACAGAAACAGAGGCAAAAGAGGTGAATCATTGACAACTTCTTCTTATTCTTTTATTCTTTCTTTTTTTTCTTCTCTTCCTCAACTCGCAGAAATAGAAATACTTTTTCTTATTTTTTTAATTTTATAATTTTTTATTATAAGTAATTTGATCCAAAATTTTAATATTTAAATAAAAATGACAATTTTAAAATATAATTTTAAATTTTAAGAATGATTTTATACGTAAAAAAAGTTTGAAATAAAAAAAAATGTAATCAATATCTTAAAGATCAAAATCGTATTAATATTTTAGAGACCAAATTGATCTTTAATTTGATTAGAACTTTGTTGAATGGAGGGGGTCATATCACTTGTCCTGCAATGCAAGAAATGTCTACAAATTAAATCATATGTTGAATGGTCGTACACATACCATATAATTAACACCATATGTGTAATAATCATAATGTAGATAGATAGATATATTTTCAGAATGCTACTCATAATTAATATATCAGCATTTGGTACCTTTTTGCATTTAATCCATCCTCATCCTTTTCTTTGATCTTCAATTATAATGAAAAGTTGATATATCTATCTAGCTAGCTATCCCTCAGCACACTTAATAAATGCATAGTCATAGTCCAAAGAGAACGTTAAATAATTATAGGTTGGTCTTTGATCAAATATGAATGAAAGAAAATTTAAGCCGTGAGCCAAAGGGCATTGAGCCAGCTAGTGTTGTGTGAATTGAGGACCCTAATCACACTTCTTAGACTTAGACCATACTCATAATAGATAATAAATAATTCAGAGCTGTTGGAAAGAACAATTATAAGAGAATTTTTTATTTTTAATGTATATATTATATCAACATACATATGTTATATTAGAATGACTAATTTAATAGTTGAATTTTTATATATAAATTGTCAGATAAGAGTAAATAAATTTTAATTAAATGTCATTCTCGAATGAAGTATATTATTTACTGAACTTTTTAATCTCAATACAAGTTGATAAAATCTATACCATTCTCTGGAAAATAAAATTTCCAACATCTATTTATCATATTATAAGGATTAATTAATTTACGACAAATATTTTAAAAATTTGTTGTAAACTAATGGTTGATACATATAATAAAAGAAAGATTTGAGTTTAATATTTATTTAAGTAGATGAGTGAATGAATATTTGATTCAATGACAAAACAAAAAAAAAATCGACGTGGACTATAATTTTTATTATCAATGATATATATATATATATAATATTATATTATAGTGTTATATAATCTTAATACGCTATTCTTATATATTATTTTATTAAAATCATTCATAATAAAATTAACAAAAATATGAAATATATATTAAAATTAATTATAAAAATTTATTATTATATATTTGAATATAAATATATATAATTTAATTTATTTTTATTATATATTTTATACTACTAATTATTTTAGTGACTAACTTTAATGTATATAATATAATTGTAAATTAATTATAAAAATTTGCCAATTAGATCCCTCAATGTTAGAATTTCAGTTCCGTAAATATATAGTATACTATTATAAATAATGAATATTTATATCTAAAAGTATTAATGGTGCTGACTGCTGAGTTGTGAAGTATTTATTCTAACAACAGTTCTATTGGCTACTGAGTAGTGACTACTACATGCTTTCGTAAGGTTAGTGGTTTTATATATAATCAGTGACAATTAATGACATTAAGGTTTGAATAGGAAGTCATTAATAAAGAAAGAAAAAGTGTATGTCTGCTCCAATTATTTGTTTAATTTCTTCGATTTAGTAATATATATAAATATAAATTAAGTTTGTCCGTAAGAAAATGTGAAAAGTTATGTGTGCTAGCTGTTATTAATAATGATAATAAATTTGAGTTAACGTAGTTATGGTGATCTGATCTTGAAGAATTAGATTAGGTCTTTGCGTTAAGGTTTGAAGTTTTTTCAAATTCCTATTACTATCTAGCACGCACACTGACTTCCTTCTTCGTCTTCAGTTTCACTTTAGGTTTATTTGGGTGTCACTAATAAAAAATATTTTTTATTTTTTTTATTTTTTAGTATATTTAATAATTTTTTAATAATAAAAATAAAAAATTAGAAAATAAAAAATTTTTTTTTTAAAAGTTATCATTTATATTTTTTTTAAAAGATTTTTTTCTAAAAAAATAACTTTTACGTAATAAATAAACAAGTATTTTTTTATGGTTATAGCTAAACATAATTAATAAATAAAAAAAATCTTTTTGTATGAAATATCTAAATATAAAATTATTTTTATTTTTTTATAAGATCTTTTGAAAAAAAAAATAACTTTAAAAAATATATTTTCTTAAAAACTTACCTAAATAAATTCTTTATTATACTATGTTAAATTATTATTTGATTTGGTGGAATTAGCCACTATATATATTTTAGGTTAAAAATTTATATGTAATTATTTTCATATAAAATTAATATTTAAAAATTATTAAATAATTTAATAAATTTAATTAAATAATTTTAAAAATTTTAACTTTTAACTTTATATAAAAACAACTGTATATAAATTTTATCATATTATATATTTATATTTATATATATATATAGAGCCATTCAACTATTCTATATTGTTGAAAATGCACATAATGAAGAATGATGTATATAGCTATAGCTAGGCCCTAAAGATGTTAAGTTTTTCACATTTTTTTCTTATATATAGGTATCTTACATGCATTATTAGTGTTCATGAAAACGTGTTAATTACTATATGTATAGACTTAGTATATATTATCATTCAAACTGCACTATGCTCCAATTATAATTTTTTAATTGAATATATATACGAGGTTATTCTTTCCAAATACATGTGCATGTTTTATTTAACAGGAAAAATTCTTACCTAATCAATTGTGTTATTATTGATATTATATGTATATAAAAATCAGTTATTAATCATTCACATGTATAAAAAAATATATATGTTAGAATATGAATTAGATATTAAGAAATGTATAAATGTATATTGGGTCAAGTAGTGTATGCTATTGACGACGGGTCCTTATATCATTGCAACCAACCAATATAATCATTAATCAACCCTTGATCATCACCATAGATCAAGAAGGATAAAAATGTCAATGCATAAAATTGTCAATTGTTAGGAGGCATCTTCATCCAAACGTCATGCCTGAGAGATCTAATTTTAATCTAGAACACAAAAAAAAAAAAAGTCATGTGGTCAACCCTTGGCGACTCAGAATTTCAAATATAATGTGAGAGGACTTTTGTTTTGGTTTGGGCCTCTGAGAAGATACACTACAAATCGAATAATAATAAAATATACTGGCAACTAGTTTAAGCCCAATAAAGAATGCCATAGCGCCTTAATCCAATATATGGGCAACTAGTTTAATTATGGGCTTACAAAAATATCAGGCCTAAAAATTATAAAACGGAAGTCATTTTGATAGTTGTACAGTATATGCCAAATTCCATGAAAAACACATGACCAATTTAAAAAAACCGCTTACTATCACTTGTTAACAAATAGTAAGCCCGATTGAAAACCCAATTCAAAACACCCATGGGTTTCCGAAAAAAAAAATTTCTATGCTCAAAAAAAAAAAAAAAAAAGCAATGTGTCCTTTAAAATAAAAACCAAATTGTTAATTCGATTAGTTTTTAGACAAAAACATTTTAAGAGGCAAAATAAACCGCAATAACATACATTTTTGGGTAAAAAACACAAATAAACCATCGGAAAAAAGTTGTTAGTTGTTACATGAATAAGCCAAATGGAAGATTGATTCATGAATGAGCCAAAGCACACTTATATGTAATTCGAACCTATTTGGTTCGAACTACATTTCCACGTAAATCGAACCTATTTGGTTCGAACTTAAATATCATAATTCGAACCCAATTGGTTCGAATTACACACGAATTGTTTGCATCACATATAGGTTCGAATTACTCGTTAATAAGTGCGGCTAAAACAATAATTGGTCGAATACATACAATTGGGCTATATAAGGAGTTAAATAAGCAAATCGAAACTTTCATTTTCAAAAAATAGAGAAAATGACCAAATTCGATCCGAGATGTGCGAAACTCAGCTGATGGGGGACGATCTGCAAGCTATACCGGTTGGACGGGGTTGCTCATATAGCCGGGGTGATCAACGACGAGGTTAGTACATAGAAAACTTTGTGCACACGGTTTATTTGAGTTAGTGTTTTGCCTGTGGTTTTAGTGGCAGTTTATGTTAGTGGTTTATGGTGGTGGTATTGCAAATGTTTTTAGGTTTTGCATGCGGTTTAGTTGGTAGTTTATGCTAGTGGTTTTTTGTAAGTATTTTATATGCGGTTGTGTTAATATTTTGTAAGTGGTTTATGTTAGGTGGCATTGTTAGTGGTTTATTTTAGTGTTTTGCATGCGGTTTAGCTGGTGATTTATGCTAAGTAATTTTTTGTAAGTGGTTTTATATGCGTTTGTTAATGATTTATGTAAGTGGTTTATGTTAGTGGTGTATGTTAGTGAGGTTTAGTGTGTACTGGGTTATGCTAAGTGATTTTTTGTAAGTAGTTTATGTAAGTGGTTTATTGTGTTAGTTTTTTTTTTTTTTTTTTGCTTACCATATTGTATGTGGTTCTAATAATGCGGTCCATTTAATGCGCAGCCAAGCGATGCATCAAGAGCATGCGGCGGCAACAAGGCATGCCACTCGATGAGCGTTATGTTCCCTACTT
>NW_027255507.1:0-47206 GCF_003086295.3 Arachis hypogaea
ACCAAAACTCTCAATTCATTCAGCATGTTAAACGCATTATCACATCAACAACCCATAATTCATTATAAAACATAATCACATTTATCCAACCCAAATCATAAATCAAATATCATTCCAAAATCATAAAACCAATCAATATCAAAAAATCATCATACATCACAATTTTAAAACAAATTCAATCATATCTAAGGCTACTAGCCTGAGTGTCCAAAAAATTACATATTACATAGAAAACCGAACCATATGATTCCATATGCACAAAACCCAATTTGAGTCTAAACCAAACCTCCCATACCACATCCACCAATCAACTCCAACAGAATCAACATAATTTTCCAGCTATACCGTTAATTTACCACAATCAATAACTAGGGTTCCAAATAAATATTCACAAGAGTAAAGAGTTTCCTTACCTTTCCCAATGTGTTTGAGGCATAAACACTAATAGCCTATCTTAGAGACCACCTAATCAATTGAAAACATAAAATCTACTCAAAACCGTAACCTTAAATTTCAAATTTCTTAGGGCTGTAGAATGGAGAAGAAATTTCAAAATCTACCACAAAGGTTAGAGGAAACTAACAGGCTCAGCAAGAGCTTCGCGTAACTGAAATAGCACGCAAATTGAGCATCATAGCTCGATTATGGCCACTGGAAGAGGGGAGTGAATAGTAACAATGTGAAAAAGCTCCCACCTCTCTCCTCTTCCTTTCAGCTGTTTCTGTTGTTTAAGTGATGAATGGGGCTAAAGGCCTTCATTAGTGTGTTTATATATGTTGGGCCAAACCTTTAAAATTAGCGGCCGGTTTTCAACTTTAATATTTCCTAAGTTTTCTACAATTTTACTGCTCATCAAACCCACAGATTCAGCGACGCAAGCTATTTACTACGCGTTTACTTTTCCTCAAACATTACATTTTCCAACTCAGAAAATTAATGACTCCAAAAATCATATTGAAATTTTCTAATTAACATTCTAAATTTTGATCCTATTTTGGCAATAATTAATTAATGAAGCGGTAATAATCGTTTCTTACATTCCCCACTAATTAGAAATCTTGCCCTCAAATTTGGTTTATCCACTACTACGCACAAATCCAATACACCTATAATCATCTCCAAAAACCTACCCGAATCAATCTAATCTTATAACTACAATCAAACTTA
The DNA here is from genome assembly GCF_003086295.3 of Arachis hypogaea. Classification (NCBI taxonomy): domain Eukaryota; kingdom Viridiplantae; phylum Streptophyta; class Magnoliopsida; order Fabales; family Fabaceae; genus Arachis; species Arachis hypogaea. The sequence continues at coordinate 1,168 of NW_027255507.1, forward strand.
GTTTCTTAGAAATCTTTACTTACATTAACTCACTAAACTCTTCAAATATTCAAGCCTAAGATATGTCTAGTCACCATTCTACTACCTCTATTCACAACTATCATGTGCTATTATATTCCACAAGCTTCTGTTGTGCTACTCTGATTTTTTAGCCCCTATTTAATGAACTAGACCATTTGTTCAATCAATTCATACATCATTAATGGATTACAAAACCTAGGCTTACTTTTGAACTTCCTCAACTTCACCCAAATAGGGTTTATGCTCATCCTGATGACAAGTCATCTTATGCTAGTTTTACAAGCATTTGTCATCAGTTTCATTAGGTTTTATGCACTTTCTTACACCATAAGTAAGTAAATGGAGTGGATTTTCATGATTATCTTGAACCAATCAAACATCATTCATTTTACACAAAATCATAAGGTTTTATGCTAGAATTCATTGATGATATCAAAGCATAAGCCCTGCCATTTGTATGCATAAAATTCTATTGGAGGAAGATTCAAAGCCTGTAGTTCAACCCCAAAGAAGACTTAACCCAACCATGAAGGAAGTGGTTCAACAAGAAGTGATGAAGCTATGGAATACTAGGATAATCTTTCCAATCTCTGACAACTCGTGGTGAGTCTGGTCAAGTTGTACAAAGAACGAGGAATGACAGTCATCTCCAATGAGAAGAATGAGTTAATTCCCACAAGACAGTGACTGGGTGGAGGATGTGCATAGATTATAGAAGACTGAATGATGCTACAAGGAAATATCACTTTCCTCTCCCATTAATCGACCAGATGCTGGAAAGATTGGCTGGCCATGCCTACTATTGCTTCCTGGATGGTTACTCTGGGTATAATCAAATAGTGGTGGATCCCAAGGATCAAGAAAAGACTTCCTTCACCTGTCCATTTGGAATCTTTGCTTATAGAAGGATGCCCTTTGGTCTGTGTAATGCCCTTACAACATTTCAAAGGTGTATGCTTTTTATATTCTCCGAAAAGGTGGAAAAGTTTTAGAAGTCTTCATGGATGATTTTTCTGTCTTTGGAAATTCATTTAACACTTGCCTGCATCATTTAACTCTTATTTTGAAAAGATGCCAAGAAACTAACCTGGTATTGAATTGGGAGAAGTGTCATTTCATGGTTCCTGAAGGTATAGTTCTTGCACATAAGGTTTCAAGCAAAGGTATAGAAGTTGACAAAGTTAAAATAGAAATTATTGAAAAGTTTCCTATACCTGTTAATGTGAAAGCAGTAAGGAGTTTTCTTGGACATGCTGGTTTTTACAGGAGGTTCATCAAGATTTTTCAAAAATAGAAAAACCATTAAGAAATTTGCTAATGTCTGATAGTCCTTTCATCTTTGATGACAATTGCATGCATGCCTTTGAAACTTTAAAGAGAAAACTCATTACAACACCAATTATCACACCCCCTGATTAGGAATTACCTTTTGAACTCATGTGTGATGCATGTGACTTTGCAATTGGTGCTGTACTGGGGCAAAAGAAAGACAAACTGCATCATGTTATATACTATGCTAGCAAGGTGTTAAATGAGGCACAGAAAAATTACACCACCAATGAGAAAGAGCTCTTGGCAATTGTATATGCATTTGATAAATTTATACAATACTTGATTGGTTCAAAGGTTATAGTATATACTGATCATGCTGCTCTCAAGTATCTCATGTCTAAACAGGATTCAAAGCCAAGGCTTATTAGCTGGGTGTTGCTACTACAAGAATTTGACATTGAAGTGAAAGATAGGAAAGGAATGAAAACCAAGTAGCAGACCACTTGTCAAGAATATCACAAGAAGCTAATCAAGGTCCACATTCAGTGAATAAAAGCTTTCCGGATGAACAACTCTTACAAATCCAGCAAGATCCATGGTTTGTAGAAATTACAAACTACAAGGTTGGAAGGAAGATCCCTCAAGAGTTCACTAAGCAACAAGTGAAGAAGCTGCTCAATGAGGCTAAGAAGTTCTTATGGGAACCATTCCTATTCAAGAGGTGTCCAGATGGAATGATTAGGAAATGTGTTCCTGAGAGTGAGATGAGAGACATATTATGGCATTGTCATAGTTCAGCTTATGGTGGACATTTTGGACCAGAAAGAATAGCAGCTAAAGTACTTCAAAGTGGATTTTATTGGCCAACCATCTTCAAGAATGCTAGAGAGTTTGTTCATCAATGCAATGAGTGCCAAAGAGCTGGAGGATTAACAAGAAGGAATGAGATGCCTTAGAACTACATCTTGGAGGTAGAACTATTTGATCTTTGGGGTATAGATTTCATGGGCCCCTTTCCACCTTCATATTCTTTCAAATACATACTTGTGGCAGTAGAGTATGTCTCAAAGTGGGTGGAAGCCATAGCAACAACCACATGTGATGCATAGATTGTCCTCCAATTCCTTAAGAAGCACATTTTTACTAGATATGGAGTGCCTAAGGGTCTTGTCAGTGATGGTGGTAGTCATTTTTGCAACAAACAGATGGAGAATTTACTTCACAAATATGGGGTGATGCATAAAGTAGCTACACCATACCATCCACAAACCAATGGCCAAGCAGAGCTTGCAAATATGGAGTTGAAGAGGATTTTGGAGAAAACAGTGGGGAGTACAAGAAAGGATTGGGCCAAGAAATTAGAAGATGCTCTCTGGCATATAGGATAGCCTTCAAAACTCCTATTGAAAAGTCACCTTTTCAGTTGTTGTATGGTAAGTCTTGCCACCTTCCTGTAGAGCTTGAACACAAAGTTTTCTGGGCCACTAAACTCCTCAACCTTGATTTTCAAGCAGCAGGAGAGAAGAGGTTATTGCAATTAAATGAGTTGGATGAGTTTAGACTGGAAGCCTATGAAAATGCTAAGATATACAAGGAAAAAGCTAAAAGATGGCATGACAAAAAGATCTCAAGGAAGGAATTCAAACCAAGATAGCAAGTACTCTTATACAACTCCAGACTCAAAGTTTTCCCGGGCAAACTCAAGTCTAAATGGACTGGTCCCTACTTGGTGACAAAGGTTCTTCCTTATGGCAGCCTTGAACTACTAGATGAAGCAACAAAGAACAATTTCACAGCAAATGGTCACAGTGCAAAGCATTACTTGGGAGGCCATTGGGACAAAGGGAAGGAGAATCAGAAATTAAGCTGAGCAAGAATAAAGGATGTCAAGCTAGTGACATTAAAAGAGCACTTGTTGGGAGGCAACCCAACCAAAGGTAGTTTTCTTTTCTTAACTATTTCAATAAGAGGATTAGGTAGTTTTATCTGTATTACAAAGAGCTAAGTTTGGTGTTACAGACCAAAACAATTTAGGGGTGAAGGAAGGATGCTAAGTTTGGTGTTCCACCAAAAATCTCATTCAAAAAGACTTTTCACCCTCTGCATAACTGGTTACTAGCTTCAAGCAATCAGGAAAACCACTCAACCACTGTCTGTTTTCTAGTTTTTAGCCTTATTACTTTCAACAAAAGCACAAGGTTTCATGTAACTGATGCATCATAGACAGTAGTAAGGAACTAAGTTTGGTATTCCCTCACCAAAGTAAGTTCAAGTTCATGCTAACCATTTTTCTAAGTGCTTCGAAAAACAAGCAACTTTCAAAAAAATTATGCAGAAAAAGACACTCAGCATCTTCAAAGAATCATCACCAAGGGAAATGCAAAAGTAAAAGATGATGATGACAAAAGGGAAGCTGCAAGACACTCCTGAGAGGTTGTATTGTCACAAAGCTCACTTTGCTTTGAAACGTTCTGCATGAGAAGTTGCTGGTTTCCTTGATGTTTAGTTCAAATAATGCAAAGTTTGATGCCTGCACTAGTATGAATGCTTGTTATCACTCATCTACTTTAAATTAATGTTTTGTCTCCCTTTATGCATCAATAAGAGAAAATATTTGGAAAATAAAGTGATTGTCCAATATTGAAGGAATTAGAATTAAAATTTGTGGTGGTAAATGCTTGATTAAGATGAAAAGCTCAATAATAAAAGCTGCATAATAGAGTGATCTTTGTAGTGTGAACTTGGTTGCTGTCATGAAACCTTTTATTAATGAAATCCCCTGGAAACAAAGCAAAGTAAGAAAGAAAAAGAAAAGAAAATCCAAGAACTGGCAAAGAAACAAACAATAAGGCTAGACACCAATAGCTTGGACCTTAGGACATATGTCTGTGATACTTCTTGTACTAGAATATGCTTGGACAATTAGGTTCTGAGGAGTCTTCTAAAACTTGGTAACTTGGATTAACTAATCCGGGATTATCAACCGAAAGTCCATTATCAAGAGCAACCTAGCTACAAAGCATTTAGTTATCCAAAGAGAGGCTGGGCATCAATGTTCCTAAGAGAATTTGTAGGCCAAGTGTCTGTGGTGAAGAAGTGTTGAGCAAAATTGAGCCAAAAGGCTGCTGCAACACTTGACACTGAGTTATCATTAAGGAATAAGCTTTCTAAGCAAAAGAAAAAAGGAAAAACCAAAAAGGATCAATCAAAAAGCAAGGCATTATGACAGCAACTATAGTGAATCCTCAAACAAGCATTTCTTATCTGTCAGCAAAGAATAAATGAGCTACATGTTTGTCTGCATAAAACCCTACAGTTCCAATTCTATCACCTGCTAAATAAGGACATGTATGATTCTCTATTTCATTTCGTTTCTTCTCAATTTTTAATGCTTGCTAGTTAGTGGTACGAGTTGTAAAAAAGGTGATTTACAATTTCGTGCACCAAGTTTTTGGCGCCGTTGCCGGGGATTGTTCGAGTTTGGACAATTGACGGTTTATTTTGTTGCTTAGATTAGGAAAAATTTATCTTTTTTGCTTAGAGTCACTAAATTGCATCTTCTATTATTGTTTTTGGTTGAAATTTTTTTTCAGAATCCTTATTTTCTTTTTCAATTTTTTTTTGAAAATTTTTATAAACTAATAATTGAGTTTTTCTGTTTGAGTTTAATTTCATATTTTAAGTTTGGTGTCAATTGCATGATTTTATTTTTCTCTCATTTTTTTTTCGAATTATTAGTGCTCAGAATATAAAAATTTTTAAGTTTGGTGTCCTTTTTGTTTCTGTTTTCTTAAAAAAATTTTCAGAAGTTGTTATTAGCGTTCATCGTGATATTCAAACTTTTCCTGTCTGTTTCCTTTGCTTTGATAAAAAAAAATTAAGTTTGTTTCCTTTTCTTTGATAAAAATTTCGAATTTTCATTTAAAAATTCAGATTTTTTATTTTAAAACTTTCTATTCTATCTTATCTTAGTTTTGAAATTTCAAAAATTCAAAATCTTTTTCAAAAATCATATCCAAAGTTTTTGAAATCATCTTAATTAAGTAAGTATTTTTGTTTTCAAATTTATTTTTCTCTTAGTTTTCGAAATTTAGATTTTAATTTCTAATTGTTTTATTTTATCTTATTCTTTTTATTTATTCTTAATAATTCAGTTTGTTTCTACTTAAATAAAATAAAAACAAAAATATATTTTGTTTGCAATTCATATCAATTCCATTTTATCCATCATGGACCTAAATGGAAATGAATAGTCCAAAAGGACTCTGGGGTCATATGCTAACCCCATTACTGCTGCATATGGGAGTAGTATCTGTATACCTCCCATCAAAGCAAGCAGTTTTGAGCTAAATCCTCAGCTCATTGTCATGGTGTAGCAAAATTGCCAGTATTCCGGTCTTCTACAAGAAGAACCTTCTGAGTTTCTGGCGCAGTTCTTGCAAATTGCTGACACAGTGCATGACAAGGAAGTAGATCAAGATGTATACAGGCTGTTACTGTTTCTGTTTGCTGTAAAAGATCAAGCTAAGAAGTGATTAAATAACCAACCCACAGCAAGTATAAGAACATGGACACAGTTATCAGACAAATTCCTGAATCAATATTTCCCTCCAAAAAGAATGACACAGCTAAGGCTGGACATCCAAGGCTTTAAACAAGAGGATGATGAATCCCTTTATAACGCCTAGAAAAGGTACAGAGGGATGCTAAGGAAATGCCCTTCTGAAATGTTTTCAGAGTGGGTACAATTAGACATCTTCTACTATGGGCTTACAGAAAAAGCTCAGGTATCTCTAGACCACTCAGCTGGTGGATCTATACACATGAGAAAAACTATTGAAGAGGCTCAAGAGCTTATTGATATAGTTGCTAGAAATTAGCATCTGTACATAAGTAGTGGGTCCTCCATAAAAGAAGAAGCCAAAGTAGTATCTACTTAACTTGGTCCTCTAGAACAAGTTGCTGAACTCAATCAACAATTGTGTTTTCTAACAAAACAGCTAGCAGAATTCAAGGAGATGCTACAAGACACTAAAAATGCTAATAAAAATATGGAAGCACAATTGAATCAGACAAAACAGCAGTTATCAAAGTAAATAACAGAAGAGTGCCAGGCAGTTCAATTAAGAAGTGGGAAAACATTAAATACCTCACTTCAGAGCAGCAGAAAGCCAAGAAAAGAACAACTAGCAGAGGATGAGCAAAATATTATCCAAAATTCCTCTGAGGACAGTAAGAGCCCAGAGAGGAATAACTCTGGCGTTCAAACGACAGAAACAGGCAAGGAGCTGGCGTCAAACGCCCAATGGAAGCTCAATTCTGGCGTTCAAACGCTAGAAACAAGTAAGAAGTTGGCGTCCAACGCCAATCCAGCTTCCAACCCTAGCATTCAAAGGCCAGTGAGGGATCAGACACACACAAGTGCTGATAGCAACCCCTCTAAAAAGGCTTCTCTAACCACCTCTGTAGAAATAAACCTGCAGCAACTAAGGTTGATGAATACAAAGCCAAGATGCCTTATCCTCAAAAACTCCGCCAAGAGGAGCAGGATAAGCAATTTGCCCGCTTCGCAGACTATCTCAGTACTCTTGAAATAAAGATTCCATTTACAGAGGCACTTGAGCAAATACCCTCTTATGCCAAGTTCATGAAAGTGATCTTGAGTCATAAGAAGGATTAGAGAGAAACTGAAAAAGTTCTCCTCACTAAAGAATGCAGTGCAGTCATTCTGAAAAGCTTCCCAGAAAAGCTTAAAGATCCCGGGAGCTTTATGATACCATGCATATTAGAGGGTAATTGCACCAAGACAGAAAGCTTAGTTTAACTGCAGAAGTCAAACCAACCTGGATATGTCTCCAACTTGTTGATGGCTCCATTAAATACCCATCAGGCGTGATTGAAGACATGATTGTCAGGGTTGGGCCATTCGCCTTTCCCACTGACTTTGTAGTACTGGAAATAGAGGAGCACAAGAGTGCTACTCTCATTCTAGGAAGACCTTTCCTAGCAACTGGACGAACTCTCATTGATGTCCAAAAGGGGGAAGTAACCCTGAGAGTCAATGAAGATGAGTTTAAGTTAAATGCTAGAAAATATCTTTAAAGATGTCCAGCCTGATCTGAAGGATTCAGAGGAAATAAAAGAGCCTCTGAAAATTCCTCAGGAAGAGGAAAAACCTCCTAAACACGAGCTCAAACCACTACCACCATCTCTGAAATATGCATTTCTGGGAGAAGGTGACACTTTTTCGGTGATCATAAGCTCTGCTTTAAATCCACAGGAAGAGGAAGCACTTCTTCAAGTGCTAAGGACACACAAGACAGCTCTTGGGTGGTCCATAAGTGATCTTAAGGGCATCAGCCCAGCAAGATGCATGCACAAGATCCTATTGGAGGACAATGCTAAGACAGTGGTTCAACCACAGAGGCGGCTAAATCCAGCCATGAAGGAAGTGGTGCAAAAAGAGGTCACCAAATTACTGGAGGCTGGGATTATTTATCCTATTTCTGATAGCCCCTGGGTGAGCCCTGTCCAAGTTGTTCCCAAGAAGGGAGGCATGACAGTGGTTCATAATGAAAAAAATGAACTGGTTCCTGCAAGAACAGTTATAGGGTGGCGTATGTGTATTGATTACAGAAGGCTCAATACAGCCACCAGGAAGAATCACTTTCCTTTACCATTCATAGACCAGATGCTAGAGAGACTAGCAGGTCATGAATATTACTGCTTTTTGGATGGCTATTCAGGCTACAACCAAATTACAGTAGATCCTTATGACCAGAAGAAAACAGCATTCACATGTCCTTTTGGAGTGTTTGCCTACAGAAGGATTTCTTTTGGTCTATAAAATGCACCTGCAACCTTTTAGAGGTGCATGCTCTCTATCTTCTCTGATATGGTAGAGAAATTCTTGGAAGTCTTCATGGATGACTTTTCAGTATTTGGAGACTCATTCAGCTTCTCCCTTGACCATTTAGCACTTGTTCTGAAAAGATACCAAGAAACCAACCTGGTTTTAAACTGGGAAAAATGTCACTTTATGGTGACTGAAGGAATTGTCCTTGGGCATAAAATTTCAAACAAGGGAATAGAAGTGGATCAAGCTAAAGTGGAAGTAATTGAAAAACTACTACCACCTGCCAATGTTAAGGCAATTAGAAGCTTTCTGGGGCATGCAGGATTCTATAGGAGGTTTATAAAGGATTTTTCAAAAATTACAAAACCTCTGAGCACCCTGCTAGCTACTGACACGCCATTTGTGTTTCACACAGAGTGTCTGCAGGTGTTTGAAACTCTGAAAGCTAAGCTGGTCACAGCACCAGTTATTTCTGCACCAGACTGGACATTACCATTCGAACTAATGTGTGATGCCAGTGACCATGCCATTGGTGCAGTATTTGGACAGAGACATAACAAGCTTCTGCATGTGATTTATTATGCTAGCCGTGTTTTAAATGATGCCCATAAAAATTACACAACCACAGAAAAAGAATTGCTTGCAGTGGTGTATGCCATTGACCAGTTTAGATCATACTTAGTAAGATCAAAAGTGATTGTGTACACTGACCATGCTGCTCTTAAATATCTACTTACAAAGCAGGATTCAAAACCCAGGCTCATAAGATGGGTGTTGCTTCTACAAGAGTTTGATATAGAAATAAGAGACAGAAAAGGGACAGAAAATCAAGTGGCTGATCATCTGTCCCGGATAGAACCAGTAGAAGGGGCGTCCTTTCCCTCTATTGAGATCTCTAAAACCTTTCCGGATGAGGAATTGTTTGCCATTCAGGAAACACCATGGTTTGCAGACATTGCAAACTATAAAGCTGCAAGATTCATACCCAAGGAGTACAGCAGGCAACAAAAAGAAAAAATTAATTACTGATGCAAAGTACTACTTGTGGGATGAACCCTATCTCTTTAAGAGACATGCAGACGAAATAATCCGTAGGTGTGTGCCTAGAGAAGAAGCACAGAAGATCTTATGGCATTGCCATGGGTCACAATATGGAGGCCATTTCGGAGGTGAGCGAACAGCCACCAAGGTCCTCCAATGTGGCTTCTACTGGCCTACCCTCTATAGAGATTCCCGGGAGTTTGTACGTAATTGTGACAGTTGCCAGAGGGCTGGTAATCTGCCTCATGGTTACGCCATGCCACAACAAGGAATCTTGGAGATTGAGTTGTTTGATGTATGGGGTATTGACTTCATTGGGCCTTTCCCACCATCATACTCAAACACATATATTCTGGTGGCAGTAGACTATGTATCTAAATGGGTAGAGGCAATTGCAACACCCACTAATGATACTAAGACAGTGCTGAAGTTCCTCCAGAAACATATCTTCAGCAATTTTGGTGTCCCTAGAGCACTAATCAGTGATGGGGGCACTCACTTCTGCAATAAATAGCTCTACTCTGCTATGGTCTGATATGGAATTAGCCACAAAGTAGCAACTCTATATCATCGACAAACAAATGGGCAGGCTGAAGTCTCTAATAGAGAACTAAAAAGAATCCTGGAACGGACTGTAATTACCCGTAGAAGGGATTGGGCAAGAAGCTTGGATGAGGCTCTGTGGGCATATAGAACAGCATTCAAGACTCCTATAGGGACCTCTCCATACCAGCTTGTGTATGGTAAGGCCTATCATTTGCCCATGGAACTGGAACATAAGGCCTACTGGGCGACCAAATTCCTAAACCTTGATGCCAAGTTAGCTGGAGAGAAAAGATTGCTCCAGCTGAATAAGCTAGAGGAATTCAGACTCAATGCTTTCGAAAATGCTAAGATTTACAAAGAGAAAGCAAAAAGGTGGCATGATAAGAAACTGTCACCCAGAGTCTTTGAACCAGGACAAAAGGTTCTGCTGTTCAACACTAGACTCAGATTATTCCCTGGGAAACTGAAATCCCAGTGGAAGGGACCATATGTGATTACAAGTGTGTCACCATATGGATATGTGGAGCTTCAAGACATTGATTCTAATAAGAAATTCATTGTTAATGGACAAAGAATCAAGCATTATCTTGAAGGCAATGTTGAGCAAGAATGCTCAAAGTTGAGGCTAGATTAAAAGCTTAGCAAGGTCTAGCTAAATATAATAAAGAAGCGCTTACTGGGAGGCAACCCAGCCATTTGTAAAGCTTATTTGTTATTCAAATAATAATTATACGAGTTTAATATAAATAATCTTCAAGGTAAAGTATCAATTGCATAAGTTCACAGAGTTACAGAAGGATTCAGAGTACAAAAAAGGGAAAAGGAGCTCACTAGCAAGAAAACGCTAGTAAGAGGTACAATTGGGCATTAAACGCCCAAAAGAAGCTTCTACTGGGTGTTTAACGCCAGTAATGATACCTTTCTGGGTGTTAAACGCCCAAATGGGTACCATTCTGGGTGTTTAACGCCAAACTTGCAGCATCCTAGGCGTTCAGAAAAATGCCCAGTGACAAAAGATTTCTGGCGTCTAACGCCAGCCAGAAGCAACAGTTGGGCATTAAACGCCCAAAAGAGGCTACAGATGGGCGTTAAATGCCCAAAACAAGCAGTAGTTGGGCGTTTAACGCCAGGATTATGGAGGGGAGGAAGTTTTTGTTCCCAACTTGATTTTTTTCAAATTTTCATATTTCCATCCATACTTTCTTGCAAAAACATGTTCCCATACTTTCATTTTTCAAACTCTTTTCCAAAAATATTAAAAATATCTTAATCCTAAAGTTAAATCTTTCTCAATTCTTCTTCAACTTCTTTTCAAATCTTTTTCAAAATAAATCTATCTTTTTCAAATATTCACAATATCTTTTTTTAAAAAACAAATCTATCTTTTTCAAATATCTTTCATATCTTTTCAATTTTAAATTACATATTTTTCCTATCATACTTATCTTTTACAAATCACATTTTCTATCATATCTTTTTCAAAAATTTTCGAAAATCCACCCCCTTACCTTTAAATCCTCGTTTGGCCTCCCTTCTCTCCTCCACAATTCGAACTTGGCTCTCCCTATATCCCTCTCCTTTCCTTTCTTTTGCTTGAGGACAAGCAAACCTCTAAGTTTGGTGTGTTTATCCGTGATCACTAATGCCAATATTCACCAAGATCATGGCTCTTAAGGGAAAACAAACCACCTCAAGAGGCAAGAAAGAGAATATTCCAAAACCACTTTGGAATCAAGGGAAGTTCTTAACCAAAGAACATTCGGACCATTACTACAAAATAATTGGTCTAAGGTCAGTGACCCTGGAAGTTAAATTCGATCTGAAAGAAGACGAATATCCGGAGATTCAAGAGCAAATTCAAAACAGGAGCTGGGAAATCCTAGCTAATCCTGAGACAAAGGTGGGAAGAAACATGGTTCAGGAATTCTACTCTAATCTGTGGCAGACAGACAGGCAGAGAATAGATGGAACCGCATTCTATGACTATCGAACTCTGGTCAGAGGGAAGATTGTTCACCTCCACCCTGACGAAATAAACGAGATTTTCAAGTTGCCTCAACTGCAAGATGACCCAGACTCCTTTAATAGGAGAATGATGAGACTAAATCAGAGCTTGGACAAAATTCTAGAGGACATATGCCTCCCTAGAGCCAAATGGACAACCAAAACAAAGGGTGTCCCAAACCAACTCAAGAGAGGAGATCTCAAACCAGTCGCCAGAGGCTGGCTGGACTTCATTGGGCATTCTTTACTACCCACTAGCAACCGCTCTGAAGTCACCATCAAAAGAGCAGTGATGATTCATTGCATTATGTTGGGAAAAGAAGTGGAGGTTCATCAGCTGATTTCTTGTGAGCTTTACACAATTGCAAACAAGAACTCCAAAGATGCCAAATTGGCTTATCCAAGCTTAATCTCTCTGCTATGTAAAGATGCTGGGTAAAGATGGGAGTAGATGAGTATATCTCAGTTGAGCAACCAATCACCAAAAAGTCAATGGAAGGACAACAAGTACAGGACGACCCCATCAAGAAGAGAGCACAGGAGTTCCTCCCGAAAATCCTTCAAATTGAATACTGGGGGTGCTGATAAACCACTATTTTATGGTTTATATTGTGTTTAATTATGTGGTTTTATCATGATCCTTACCCACTTATTCATTAAATTAGCATGAAATTATAATTCCTTCCTGAATTTATTACATGTTTGAAAACTGCTTCCTAGAGACTTTAATTGTGTATTTTTAATTCTTCTTTACTCCATTCGATGCCGTGATCTGTGTGTTGAGTATTTCAGACTTTATAGGGTATGAATGAGTTGGAGATTAGAAAGGAAGCTAGCAAAAAATGGAAGGAACACAAGAATTTGAGGAGATAACCAGCGAGAAGTGACGTGGTCGCATGGCTCACACGACCGCGCAAAGGAGAGCAAATCACAGTGACGCGGCCGTATGGCTCACGCGGCTACGCGGATTGTAAAAGCTCAAGCGACGCGGTAGCGTGGACGACGCGAACGCGTGGCAAAGAAAAGCGCGAATGACGCGTCCGCATGGATGACGCGATCGCGTGACATGTGTGATCTGCATAATCTGCAGAATTCGCTGGGGGCGATTTTGGACCTTATTTCGACCTAGTTTTCGGCCCGGAACAGCAGACTAGAGCCAGAGAGTATGCAGAAATAAAACACAACATTCATTCCACACAGTTTTGAGTTTAAGATCTAGTTTTACTCCTTTGAGTTATTTCCTCATCAAGACTTCGTCATTCTAGTTCGTTCTCTTAACTTGGTTTTATTCTTCCATGTTCTTTGCTTTGTTCAATTTTGTCATTTGAATACTTTCATGATTATTTAATACAAGGATTATTTCTTCCATTTTAATTTATTTTCCATTCCAATAATCATGTCTTCTTTTAATTCTCTTTCATATGTTATGGATTTATTATTTACAATGAGCGAGTAGTTTCTTCACTTGATGGGGAGTTGATTGAAAGGAGCTCTTGAGTTGGAAGGATTGAAAGAGAATTTGTAATTGGGTTAACTGTTGGATTGCTATCCAGTCAATAACACCAATCCCTTTGGACTAAGTGGGTTGCAACTCGTGAATAGATCTAGCATTCCAACTTGTTTGACTTTCCTTTACCTAGTAAAGGATAACTAAACAGAACAACCGTTAATTATAAATTAATCTTGAAACCATCCCATCGATAATAGAGATTCCAACTAATCAACTCCCAGTCAAGGCTTTTATTCATATTATTTAAATTTTCTCAATTTAATTTTCCATCTATTTAACTTAACCTTTTGGAACATCTGATTAATAAAATAGCACGCTTTTCTGCAACTCGTTGGGAGACGACCTGGGACTCCAACTCCCAGTAATTTTTAATTTAAACTCTGTGTGACATATTTCTAAATTGATAGGCAGATTTTCGGTGAGTTAAGAACTATACTTGCAATGTAACTATTTTAATAATTTTTAATTCACCAACTTCTGTGCCTCATCAGGTGCCTAGAAGCATCTATCACCAAGTTGCAAGAAGCTATGGATCAACTGAAGGAAGAACAGCAAAATCAAAACAACATGCTCTATAAACTGCTTAGGGAACAAGAAGAGCAAAGGCGTGAACTGAAGGAACTGAAGCGCCAGAAGCTATCTCTTGAAGGGCCAAGCACCCCACAGACTAAAGATGCATTTACCTCCCAAAATAAAGGTTGTTGAGTCCTAATCTTAACCTTAACTCTGTGATAATTGTTCTTATTAGAAATCTACCTTAGAAGTTATATATGAGTAGTAGTAATTAGTATCTTTATTTTTAATTTTATCTCCAATTAAGCTATAATTTATTTTTCTCACATCATTAAACATGAATAAAATAGCAGAGTTTTAGAATAAAGAGGCAATAATTTTTTTCAAGTTTTTAATAAGAAAAATTAAAATTATTTATATGTGGTGGCAATACTCTTTGTCTTCTGAATGAATGCTTGAACAGTGCATAATTTTGATAGTGGAGTTTATGAATGTTAAATCTGTTGGCTCTTGAAAGAATGACGAAAGAGGAAAAATGTTATTGATAATCTGAAATATCATAAAATTGATTCTTGAAGCCAATAGCCCTTTAAACCAAAAGGCAAAGGGAAATAAAGGATCCAAGGCTTTGAGCATTAATGGATAGGAGGGCCAAAGGAATAAAATCCTAGTCTAAGTGGCTAAACCAAGCTGTCCCTAACCATGTGCTTGTGGCATGCAGGTCCAAGTGAAAGGCATGAGACTAAGTGGTTAAAGTCGTGATCCAAAGCAAAAAGAGTGTGCTTAAGAACTCTGGACACCTCTAATTGGGGACTTTAGCAAAGCTGAGTCACAATCTAAAAAGGTTCACCCAGTTATGTGTCTGTGGCATTTATGTATCCGGTGGTAATACTGGAAAACAAAGTGCTTAGGGCCACGGCCAAGACTCAGAAAGCAGCTGTGTTCAAGAATCAACATACTAAACTAGGAGAATCAATAACACTATCCGAATTCTAAGTTCCTATAGATGCCAATCATTCTAAACTTCAAAGGATAAATTGAGATGCCAAAACTGTTCAGAAGCAAAAAACTACTAGTCCCTCTCATCTAATTAGAATTTAAGCTACATACAGAAACTCTGAGATGATTTTGCCTCTTAATTTTCTTTCTATCCTATGTTATTTATCTAGTTGCCTGAGGACAAGCAACAGTTTAAGTTTGGTGTTGTGATGAGCGCATATTTTTTTTACGCTTTTTAGGGGTGATTTTATGTAGTTTTTAGTATGATTTAGTTAGTTTTTAGTATATTTTTATTAGTTTTTATGCAAAATTCATATTTATGGACTTTACTAGGAGTTTGTGTGCTTTTCTGTGATTTCAGGTATTTTCTGGCTGAAATTGAGGGATCTGAGCAAAAATCTGATTCAGGCTGAAATAAAAAAGACTGCTGATGCTATTGGATTATGACCTACTTACACTCGAAATGGCTTTAGTTTTAAGGTCGGCTTCGAGCTTTAAGAGTTTGTCTTCCGGCTCTCGACGCCGTCTTCTTTCTCTCCGGAGATCTCGCTCGGCTTCGCATTGACGTTCGGCTTCTTGTTCGAGCTGTTTGAGACGATCCTGCTGTTCACGAATGGCATCTAAAATTTCAACGTTCTGAGTCTGCTTGTCTCCTTTGGACTGGTGTGTGTCTTTTGATGTGGCATCCATGTTCTTAAGCGGTGTTCCTTCCTCCAATCCAGAGTTATGGTCATTGGCAGGATTGTTACCCATGGGATGACTTCCAGGTTCCCCGGTAATGGCGCCAATGTTCCGAGGGTTACCTGAAACTGGGAGATCGATCTCGGACAAGATCTTCTGGCTTGACTAGAACAGCTGTGTCTGACTTGTTGGGATGGGAGGTGCTGTTGGTCCTTGTCACTGGAGGGGGGTGGTACCTGCATGAGACTCTGATTCTTAAGTCAGTACGAGCTTTAGGCAAGTTTTTTGTAGAATTGGAGTATGAGTTATACTTGGGTGCTCCAGTATATTTATAGTAATGATTGATGATCTTCCTTTGAGATAAGCTGGTTATGTTATCTTTATCTTTTAGGGAGGATATCCTTATCTTTTGGTCAACCGCCTTCGGGTGGGCGGTGTTATTTTGTTATTGGGCCTTCTTAAGCCTCTATTGCGGTCTTCTGAGCTCTTTGTAAAGAGGTCGGTAATGGACCAACCTTTCTAGAGGTCGGTTCATTTATCTTGGATCAACTTGGATCTTGTAGCTCAGACCGATGTATGAACACTATCCCTCTGGATAGAATAAAATCCAAACTGATCACCCACAACTTCGTATTGAGTCTTTGAACCTGTGTCACTGAAAGGGTTGAAATTTCAGGGTGAGAACAACCCACACATTCTCAGTAGGGAATGGGAATGCCGTAAAAGTATTGAATAAAATGCAAATAATTAACTTTACTTAATAAAACTATTTTGTCAAACCTTTGAAAAATTCTAATTAATTTTACTTTAGGAAACTAATTACTTTCTTTAAATTTCTGAATTTAAAACAAAATCTGAATCACAGTATTAGTTCTCAGTCACCTTAATACACAAACTACATCCGCAAACTAATAGCACAAATAAGATATCCAAACCAATACATAAACAAGTCACAATAAGACAAACAGCACAATCACAGAGAAATAAAACAAGCAAACACAACCAAATGCAAATATACAAACAAGGATGATGCATGTCTAGCCCTAGCACAGATAATGAGCTCATTTGTCAATTACTAACCCGCTCTGCTCCCGACGTTACCCAGCAACCTCTGTTTGGATAAGGCTTTCCTATTGGCTATACTCACTGTAAGCAACCTTTGTCTTGCGGGACGGTACATATTAGCCGATATACGTCCAACATACTCACTGTAAGGAACCTTTCTCTTATAGGAGCACAGCACACTCACTGTAAGCAACCTCTGTCTTACATGAGTATAACACACTCACTATAAGCAACCTCTGTCTTAAAGGAGTACTCTTTAATTGTATGTATCTCGATACCTCTGTAAGCAACCTCGTCTTACAGAATAGCATAATAGCTAAGTATCCCAGGAAAGCATTCTCAGTATTGAAAATATTATAAATTCACCAAACTCTTGAAAAGTAATCCTTTATTTTAAACCCAAAACATAACTCTTTTCATGTTGAATGAAACTCAAAACATAATTCCTTCCTTAAATAATTCAAACTTGAAACATAAACCTTTACTTAGTAAGTCGAATTCAAAATATTATAATTCTTTTCTTAACTAAATAAAACTCAAATAATATAATTTTCCAAATCCAAATCTTCTAAAATAACTTTTCAAATAAAACCACAGATTTTTATAAAATTTTGGCAACGCCTCTCGGTTATTTTTTATTAGGTTGGACTTGTGACAACCAAAAATTAAACTTTGATTTGAGGATCGATTGTCGGTTTGGGCTATGCTCACATCAAGTTTTTGGCACCGTTGTCGGGGAATTGCAATGTGTGCTTGTTATTGGTTATTGTATATATGTTAGTATTGTAAATAGCTTGGTTTTTTTGGTTTGTTTGCTAGTTTTTTCTAGTTTTAGGATTTGGTTTTCTTTGTTTCTTATTAGATTTTGTTTTCATTTACTCTTGTTACTATGAATTCTCATCACTTTGGCTATGAGTTTGGTTCTAACTATGTTGTAGGGAATGGAAGCTATAATGAGAACATGCATCAAAGATGGAACAATCAAAAGTGGGAGGAGCCTCAAGCATTTGATCAACCTTCATGGCAACAACCTCCACCAATGTACTTTGATCAAGGGCCATACCATGATGCTTACCACCCTAATGGATGTGGTGACCCTCATTGTGGTTGTCAACCACAATCACCATATGCATAAGACCCTTTCCCTCAACATAGACATCAACAACCCTACTCACAAGCCTCCTACCACCAAACACCTCCATATGACCCTAACCCTTATCCAACATACCAACCACCTTATGAGCCATATGAACCATACATAAAACCACAACAATTCCAACATAATTACTCCCAAGAACCACTTCAATATACACTATCTCCATATCCTTACTGATGCCAGGGCATTTTGGCCAGTTTTACTGACCTTTTCTTTACTATTTTATGGTAGTTTCATGCATTTTCTTAGTAAATAAGCAAGTTTTAGGTAGATAATCACTTACATCTTGATTGAAGCAAACATTGTGAATTTCAAGTGATCTTATGAGAATTATGCAGGAATTGAATGACAAATTGGATAATGCATGTCTCATAACTTGGATTAGAGCTTTGATGCACTTTATTTGCTTGATTTCAGGACAAAGGAAGCAAGGAAGAGCCACGTTAGCAGCCATGTTAATCTAATTAACGTGACCACTAACGTGGAATGGGAATAAAATTGCAACGTTAATGAGAAAAGTGATTGCCAATAACGCCTTCGAAACCATCATGGCCCACGTTAATTGCCAAGTTAACTACGTTAACGTGGTAGTTAACATGGAGAGAAAGGGAGCTCCAGCGTTAGTGGTAAAAGTGAAGACCACTAATGCTCCAAATTGGCAATTAGCCACGTTAAGAGTCACGTTAACTCAGTTAACGTGAACTCTAATGAGGAAAGGGAAGACAATGCCAACGTTAGTGACACTTACCTTTGTCACTAACGTTGGACTAAGCCCAATTGGCCACGTTAAGAGTCACGTTAACTACATTAACGTGAACTCTAACGTGGGAGGAGCAAGGAATCGCCAACGTTAGTGACACTCACTTTTGTCACTAACGTTGGACTAAGCCACTATGAGCCATGTTAGTTGCCACGTTAATTGCATTAACGTGGAAGCTAACGTGGAGCAAAGAAATGATGAGCCAACGTTAGTGACACTCACCTTTGTCACTAACGTTGTAGATGGCAATCACCACCATGTTAGTGGCCACGTTAAGACAATTAACGTGGGACACTAACGTGAGAAGGGGCGTGTGGAGCGTTAGTGACAAAGGTAAGTGTCACTAACGCTCTCGAGGCTAAGGCATGCCCACGTTAAGAGCCACGTTAGTTATACTAACGTGGACTCTAACGTGAGAAAAGGGGGCTAAGAGCAATATTATTGGCAAAGGTAAACGCCAATAACGCTTGCGATGGACCAAGAGGTAACGTTAGTGGTCACGTTAGTACCACTAACGTTGAAGTTAACGTGAACCATCTTGGGCTAGGAACGTTAGTGAAAAAGGTGATTGTCACTAACGTTCTCGAACCCACATTTTCACTGAACGTTAACGCCACTAACGTCCTAGCTAAAGTCCATGCCTACTTCACACTTTCTCTGCAAGTAAAGCTGAGCCCACTGAAGATTCCAAACTGTTTCAACTCAAGATCCAAAAGCCCATCTCCAAAGACTTGAAGAGCCAACTAGAAGATCAGAAGAGTAGTATATATAGGAGTAGTTTTGAACTAGAGAAGGGAGCTTTTGGGAAAAGGGGGGCATTAGGAGAACTACTAGTGCACGAATTGTGAATCACACTTTTCACAACGCGTACCACTAACCAGCAAGTACACTGGGTCGTCCAAGTAATACCTTACTTGAGTAAGGGTCGAATCCCACGGAGATTGTTGGTTTGAAGCAAGCTGTGGTTATCTTGTAATTCTTAGTCAGGAAATCAATTATTTTTATCAGTTGAATTGCGAATAACCAAGAGAGCATAAATTAAAGGTTACTTGTTATGCAGTAATGGAGAATATGTTGGTGTTTTGGAGATGCTTTGTCTTCTGAATCTCTGCTTTCCTCTGTCTTCTGATTCACGCACGCACGTCCTCCTATGGCAAGCTGTATGTAGGGGATCACCGTCGTCAATGGCTACATCCCATCCTCTCAGTGAAGAATATGCTCACATGCTCTGTCACAGCACGGCTAATCATCTGTCGGTTCTCGATCATACTGGAATAGGGTTCTTCATCCTTTTGCGTCTGTCACTAACGCCCAGCACTCGCGAGTTTGAAGCTCGTCACAGTCATTCGATCATTGAATCCTACTCGGAATACCACAGACAAGGTTTAAACTTTTCGGATTCTCGTGAATGCCGCCATCAGTTCTAGCTTATACCACAAAGATTCTAATTAAGAGATCTCAGAGATACTCATTCAATCAGATATAGAACGGAGGAGGTTGTCAGGCACACGCTCATGGTTTGAGGAAGGTGATGAATGTCACGGATCATCACCTTCATCACAGTTAAGCGCGAATGAACATCTTAGATAGGAACAAGCGTGTTTGAATGGAAAACAGAAATACTTGCATTAATTCATCGAGACACAGCAGAGCTCCTCACCCCCAACAATGGAGTTTAGAGACTCATGCCGTCAAAGAGTACAAAATTCAGATCTAAAATGTCATGAGATACAAAATAAGTCTCTAAAAGTTGATTAAATACTAAACTAGTAGCCTAGGTTTACAGAAAATGAGTAAACTATAGCAGATGGTATAGAGATTCACTTCTGGGGCCCACTTGGTGTGTGCTGGGGCTGAGGTTTAAGCAATTCACGTGCATAAGGCCATTTTGGGCGTTCAACGCCAGGTTTGGATCCATTTCTGGCGTTAAACTCCAACTTTTAATCCTTTTCTGGCGCTGGACACCAGAATTGGGCAGAGAACTGGCGTTGAACACCAGTTTACGTCATCTATCCTTGAGCAAAGTATGGACTATTATATATTGCTGGAAAGCCCTGGATGTCTACTTTCCAACGCAAAGTAAAAAGAAGAGTATGCTTAAGAACCATGGACACCTCTAATTGGGGACTTTAGCAAAGCTGGGTCACAATCTAAAAAGGTTCACCCAATTATTTGTCTGTGGCATTTATGTATCCGGTGGTAATACTGGAAAACAAAGTGCTTAGGGCCACGGCCAAGACTCATAAAGTAGCTGTGTTCAAGAATCAACAAACTGAACTAGGAGAATCAATAACACTATCTAAACTCTGAGTTCCTATAGATGCCAATCATTCTGAACTTCAATGGATAAAGTGAGATGCCAAAACTATTCAAGAGGCAAAAAGCTACAAGTCCCGCTCATCTGATTGGAGCTAAGTTTCATTGATATTTTGGAATTTATAGTATATTCACTTCTTTTTATCCTATTTGATTTTCAGTTGCTTGGGGACAAGCAACAATTTAAGTTTGGTGTTGTGATGAGCGGATAATTTATACGCTTTTTGGCATTGTTTTTACATAGTTTTCAGTATGATTTAGTTAGGTTTTAGTATATTTTTATTAGTTTTAATTAAAAATCACATTTCTGGACTTTACTATGAGTTTGTGTGTTTTTCTATGATTTCAGGTATTTTCTGGCTGAAATTGAGGGACCTGAGCAAAAATCAGATTCAGAGGTTGAAGAAGGACTGCAGATGTTGTTGGATTCTGACCTCCCTGCACTCAAAGTGGATTTTCTGGAGCTACAGAACTCCAAATGGAACGCTTCTAATTGCGTTGTAAAGTTGACATCCAGGGCTTTCCAGCAATATATAATAGTCCATACTTTGAATAAGGATTGACGATGTAAACTGGCGTTCAACGCCAGTTCCATACTGCATTATGGAGTCAAACGCCAGAAACAAGTTGCAAAGTGGAGTTCAACACCAGAAACATGTTACAAACTGGCGTTAAACTCCAAGAATGACCTCTCCATGTGTAAACTTCAAGCTCAGCCCAAGCACACACCAAGTGGACCCCGGAAGTGGATTTCTACATCATTTACAAACCCTAGTAACTAGTTTAGTATAAATAGGACTTTTTACTATTGTATTAGCTATCTTAGGACGTTTAGTTCTTAGATCATGGGGGCTGGCCATTCGGCCATGCCTGAACCTTTCACTTATGTATTTTTCAACGGTAGAGTTTCTACACACCATGGTTGTCTACTTTCCAATGCCGTTGAAAGCGCACCATTTGGAGCTCTGTAGCTCCAGAAAATCCACTTTGAGTGCAGGGAGGTCAGAATCCAACAGCATCAGCAGTCCTTCTTCAACCTCTGAATCTGATTTTTGCTCAAGTCCCTCAATTTCAGCCAGAAAATACCTGAAATCACAGAAAAATACACAAACTCATAGTAAAGTCCAGAAATGTGAATTTAACATAAAAACTAATAAAAAACATCCCTAAAAGTAACTAGATCAAACTAAAAACATACTAAAAACAATGCCAAAAAGCGTATAAATTATCCGCTCATCACAACACCAAACTTAAATTGTTGCTTGTACCCAAGCAACTAAAAATCAAATAGGATAAAAAGAAGAGAATATACTATAAATTCCAAAATATCAATGAAACATAGCTCCAATCAGATGAGCGGGACTTGTAGCTTTTTGCCACTTGAATAGTTTTGGCATCTCACTTTATCCATTGAGGTTCAGAATGATTGGCATCTATAAGAACTCAGAGATCAGATAGTGTTATTGATTCTCTTAGTTCAGTATGTTGATTCTTGAACACAGCTACTTTATGAGTCTTGGCCGTGGCCCTAAGCACTTTGTTTTCCAGTATTACAACCGGATACATAAATGCCACAGACACATAATTGGGTGAACCTTTTCAGATTGTGACTCAGCTTTGCTAAAGTCCCCAATTAGAGGTGTCCAGGGTTCTTAAGCACACTCTTCTTTTGCTTTGGACCTTGACTTTAACCGCTCAGTCTCAAGTTTTCACTTGACACCTTCACGCCACAAGCACATGGTTAGGGACAGCTTGGTTTAGCCGCTTAGGCCAGGATTTTATTCCTTTTGACCCTCCTATCCACTGATGCTCAAAGCCTTGGGATCCTTTTTATTTACCCTTGCCTTTTGGTTTTAAGGGTTATTGGCTTTTTGCTCTTGCCTTTTGGTTTTAAGAGCTTTTGGGTTTTTCTACTTGCTTTTTCTTTTTCTATTTTTTTTGCCATTTTTTTTTCTGCAAGCTTTTTGTATTCACTGCTTTTTCTTGCTTCAAGAATCATCTTTATGATTTTTCAGATTATCAAATAACATTTCTCCTTTCCATCATTCTTTCAAGAGCCAACATATTTAACATTCTTAAACAACAACTTCAAAAGACATATGCACTGTTCAAGCATTCATTCAGAAAACAAAAAGTATTGTCACCACATCAAAATAATTAAACTAGTTTCAAGGATGAATTCGAAACCATGTACTTCTTGTTCTTTTGTTTTTGTAAAAAAATTTTCATTTAAGAGAGGTGATGGATTCATATTCACTACTTTAAGGCATAGACACTTAGACACTAATGATCATGTAATAAAGACACAAACATAGATAAACATTTAACATAAGAAAACGAAAAACAGAAAATTTAAGAACAAGGAATGAGTCCACCTTAGTGATGGTGGCGTTTCCTTCTTGAGGAACTAATGATGTCCTTGAGCTCTTCTATGTCTCTTCCTTGTCTTTGTTGCTCCTCCCTCATTGCTCTTTGATCTTCTCTAATTTCATGGAGGATGATGGAGTGCTCTTGGTGCTCCTATCCTTAGTTGCTCTCAATAATTATGTGGAGGAAAATGTATCCCCTGAGGTATCTCAGGGATCTCTTGATTTGCAGTCAAATATTCTACCACTGAGCTATAGACCCTTGATGGAAGCTTTTGTCTTCCCTTTCCTCTTTCTAGAGGTTTCTCTATCCTTAGGTGCCATCAATGGTTATGGAAAAACAAAAAAGAACTATGCTTTTACCACACCAAACTTAGAATGTTGCTCGCCCTCGAGCAAAAGAAGAAAGAATAGAAGAAGAAGAAATGGATGTGAGTGGTGAAGGGGTGATCGGGAAGAGAGATATAGGATTATGAGGAGGGAAGGTGAGTGGAGGTATGTGGGGATACTGTAGGGTCCACAGATCCTGAGGTGTCAAGGATTTACATCCCTACACCAATTAGGCATGTAAAATGCCTTTGCATGCATTTCTGGCGTTTAAACACCGAAGTGATGCTTGTTCTGGGCGTTCAACGCCCATATGCAGCATATTTCTGGCGTTGAACGACAGCTCCATGCTTGTTTCTGGCGTTTAGCGCCAGCTCCATGCTCTGTTCTGGCGTTGAACAACAGCCAGATGCTCCTTACTGGCGTTTAAACGCCAGTAAGTCTTTCCTCCAGGGTGTGATTTTTCTTCTGCTGTTTTTGATTCTGTTTTTAATTTTTTGATTTATTTTGTGACTCCACATGATCATAAACCTAATAAAACATGAAAGAACAATAAAAATAAAATAAAATTAAATAAATAAAAATTGGGTTGCCTCCTAACAAGTGCTTCTTTAATGTCAATAGCTTGACAGTGGGCTCTCATGGAGCTACACAGGTGATCAGGTCAATTTTATAGACTCCCAACACCAAACTTAGAGTTTGGATATGGGGGTTCAACACCAAATTTAGAGTTTGGTTGAGGCCTCCCAACACCAAACTTAGAGTTTGACTGTGGGGGCTTTAGTTGACTCTGTACTGAGAGAAGCTTTTTATGCTTCCTCTCCATTGTTACAGAAGGAGATTCTTGAGTTTTAAATACAAGGTTGTCCTCATTCAGTTGAAGGATCAATTCTCCTCTGTCTATATCAATCACAGCTCTTGCTGTGGCTAGGAAGGGTCTTCCAAGAATGATGGATTCATCCTCATCCTTCCCAGTATCCAGGATTACGAAATCAACAGGGATGTAAAGGCCTTCAACCTTTACTATCACGTCCTCTACTTGACCATAAGCCTATTTTCTTGAATTGTCTGCCATCTCTAATGAGATTCGAGTAGCTTGTACCTCAAAGATTCCAAGTTTCTCCATTACAGAGAGTGGCATGAGGTTTATCCCTGACCCAAGGTCACATAGAGCCTTCTCAAAGGTCATGGTGCCTATGGTGCAAGGTATTAGGAACTTTCCAGGATCCTGCTTCTTCTGAGGCAATCTCAGTTGATCCAATGCATTTAATTCATAAGTGAACAAGGGGGGTTCATCTCCCCAAGTCTCATTACCAATTAAATTGGCATTCAGCTTCATGATTGCACCAAGGAACTTGATAGCTTGCTCTTCAGTAACATCCTCATTCTCTTCAGAAGAAGAATACTCATCAGAGCTCATGAAGGGCATGAGAAGGTTCAATGGAATCTCTATGGTCTCTAAATGAGCCTCAGATTCTTCTGGTTCCTCAAAGGAAAACTCCTTGTTGATCACTGGACGTCCCAGGAGGTCTTCCTCCTTGGGATTCACGTCCTCCCCTTCCTCCTTAGATTCGGCCATGATGGTTATATCAATGGCCTTGCACTCTCCTTTTGGATTTTCTTCTGTATTGCTTGGGAGAGTACTAGGAGGGGTTTCAGTGATCTTTTTACTCAGCTGGCCCACTTGTGCCTCCAAATTTCTAATGCATGACCTTGTTTCATTCATGAAACTCAAAGTGGCCTTAGATAGATCAGAGACTAAATTTGCTAAGCTAGATGGATTCTGCTCAGAATTCTCTGTCTGTTGCTGAGTGGATGATGGAAAAGGTTTACTATTGTTAAACCTGTTTCTTCCACTATTATTAAAGCCTTGTTGAGGCTTTTGTTGATCCCTCCATGAGAAATTTGGGTGATTTCTCCATGAGGGGTTATAGGTGTTCCCATAGGGTTCACCCATGTAATTTACCTCTGCTATTGCAGGGTTCTCAGGATCATAAGCCTCTTCTTCAGAAGATGCCTCTTGAGTACTGTTAGATGCAGCTTGCATTCCATTCAGACTCTGAGAAATCATATTGACTTGCTGAGTCAATATTTTATTCTGAGCCAATATGGCATTCAGAGTATCAATTTTGAGAACTCCCTTCTTCTGAGGCATCCCATTACTCACAGGATTCCTCTCAGAAGTGTACATAAACTGGTTGTTTGCAACCATGTCAATATGTTCTTGAGCTTCTACAGGCATTTTCTTTAGGTGAATGGATCCACCTGCAGAAGTATCCAATGACATCTTAGCTAATTCAGACAGACTATCATAGAATATATCCAGGATGGTCCATTCTGAAAGCATGTCAGAAGGACACTTTTTGGTTAGTTGCTTATATCTCTCCCAAGCTTCGAAGAGGAATTCACCTTCTTTTTGTCTGAAGGTTTGAACATCCACTCTAAGCTTACTCAGCTTTTGAGGAGGAAAGAACTTGGCTAAGAAAGCCGTGACCAACTTATCCCAAGAGTTCAGGCTATCTTTAGGTTGAGAATCCAACCATATTCTAGCTCTATCTCTTACAGCAAAAGGGAAAAGCATGAGCCTGTAGACTTCAGGATATACTCCATTAGTCTTAACAGTATCACAGATGTGCAAGAATTCAGTTAAGAACTGAAAGGGATCTTCAGATGGAAGTCCATAAAACTTGCAGTTTTGTTGTATCAGAGAAACTAATTGAGGTTTAAGCTCAAAATTGTTTGCTCCAATAGTAGGGATGGAGATGCTTCTTCCATGTAAATTGGAATTAGGTGCAGTGAAGTCACCAAGCAACCTCCTTGCATTATTATTGTTTTTGGCTGCCATCTCCTCACCCTGTTCGAAAATTCCTGTAAGGTTGTCTCTGGATTGTTGTATTTTAACTTCTCTTAGTTTCCTTTTCAGAGTCCTTTCAGGTTCAGGATTTGCTTCAACAAGAATGTTCTTGTCCTTGCTCCTGCTCATATGACAAAGAAGGGAATAACAAAGAAAATATGGAATCCTCTATGTCACAGTATAGAGATTCTTTTGTGTGAGTAGAAGAAGAAAAGAATGTAATGTAAGTAAAGAGAAGAGAAGAGAATCCAAACACAAGGGTGAGGAGAGCAGAGATATGAGATGTAGAGAAGTGTTAGTAAGTAATTAAATAAATAGAAGAGGATGAGAGAGAAGAGAATTTTCAAAAATAATTTTTGAAAAGGTGTTGATGATTTTCGAAAAAAAAAAGGGAAAAAATTTAAAATTAAAATTTAAAACAATTAATTAATTAAAAAGAATTTTTGAAAAAGAGGGAGGTATTTTCGAAAATTAGAGAGGGATAGTTAGTTAGGTAGTTTTGAAAGAGATAAGAAACAAACAAAAAGTTAATTAGTTAGTTGAAACAAATTTTGAAAATCAATTTTTAAAAAATAAGAAAATAAGAAGTTAGAAAAGATATTTGAAAAAGATATGTGGTGCACGAAATTGTGATCTCAGGCAACGGCGCCAGAAACTCTGTACGCACGTCTTAATAAATCGTTTTTGATTCACAACTTCGATACAACTAACCAGCAAGTGCACTGGGACGTCCAAGTAATAAACCTTACGTGAGTAAGGGTCGATCCCACGGAGATTGTTGGTATGAAGCAAGCTATGGTCACCTTGTAAATCTCAGTCAGGCGGATATAAAATAGTTATGGAGTTTTCGAACATAAATAATAAATAGAAAATAAGGATAGAAATGCTTATGTAATTCATTGGTTACAATTTTAGATAAGCGTATAGAGATGCATTCGTTCCTCTGAACCTCTGCCTTCCTGCTGTCTTCATCCAATCAGTCTTACTCCTTTCCATGGCTGGCTTTATGTAAGGACATCACCGTTGTCAATGGCTACTTTTTATCCTCTTTGGAAAATGGTCCGATGTGCTGTCACTGCATGGCTAATCGTCTGGAGGCATCACCCTTGTCAATGGCTGCATCCCATCCTCTTGTGAAAATGGTCCAAATGCTCTGTCACGGCACGGCTAATCATCTGAGGTTCTCAATCATACTGGAATAGGATTCACCCTCCTTTTGCGTCTGTCACTACGCCCAGCACTCGCGAGTTTGAAGTTCGTCACAGTCATTCAATCCCAGAGTCCTACTCGGAATACCACAGACAAGGTTTAGACTTTTCGGACTCTCATGAATGCCGCCATCAATCTAGCTTATACCACGAAGATTCTGATTAAGAGATCCAAGAGATACTCATTCAATCTAAGGTGGAATGGAAGTGGTTGTCAGGCACGCGTTCGTGGGGGAATGATGATGATTGTCACGTTCATCACATTCAGGTTGAAGTGCGAATGATTATCTTAGAAGCGGAATAAGTTGAATTGAATAGAAAAACAGTAGTACTTTGCATTAATCTTTGAGGAACAGAAGAGCTCCACACCTTAATCTATGGAGTGCAAAAACTCTACCGTATGAAAATACATAAGTGATAATGGTCCAGGCATGGCCGAATGGCCAGCCCCCATGACAGTCTAAGATAGCATAAAACTGATCAAAGATGTCTAATACAATAGTAAAAAGTCCTATTTATAATAAACTAGTTACTAGGGTTTACAGAAGTAAGTAATTGATACATAAATCCACTTCCGGGGCCTACTTGGTGTGTGCTTGGGTTGAGCTTGAATGTTACACGTTTAGAGGTCAATCTTGGAGTTGAACGCCAGTTTGTAACGTATTTCTGGCGTTTAACTCTGGCTTGTGACGTGTTTCTGGCGTTTAACTCCAGACAGCAGCGTAGAACTTGCGTTCAATGCCCTTTTACGTCGTATAAACTCGGCCAAAGTATGGACTATTATATATTTATGGAAAGCCCTAGATGTCTACTTTCCAACGCAATTGGAAGCGTGCCATTTGGAGTTCTGTAGCTCCAGAAGATCGACTTTGAGTGCAGGGAGGTCAGAATCCAACAGCATCAGCAGTCCTTCTTCAACCTCTGAAACTGATTTTTGCTCAAGTCCCTCAATTTCAGCCAGAAAATACCTGAAATCACAGAAATACACACAAACTCATAGTAAAGTCCAGAAATGTAAATTTAACATAGAAACTAATGAAAACATCCCTAAAAGTAACTAAATTCTACTAAAAACATACTAAAAACAATGCCAAAAAGCGTATAAATTATCCGCTCATCACAACACCAAACTTAAATTGTTGCTTGTCCCTAATCAACTGAAAATAAAATAGGATAAAAAGAAGAGAATATACTATAAATTCCAAACTATCAATGAAACATAGTTCCAATTAAATGAGCGGGACTTGTAGCTTTTTGCCTCTTGAATAGTTTTGGCATCTCACTTTATCCATTGAAGTTCAGAATGATTGGCTTCTATAGGAACTCAGAGTTCAGATAGTGTTATTGATTCTCCTAGTTCAGTATGATGATTCTTGAACACAGCTATTTTATGAGTCTTGGCCGTGGCCCTAAGCACTTTGTTTTCCAGTATTACCACCGGATACATAAATGCCACAGACACATAATTGGGTGAACATTTTCAGATTGTGACTCAGCTTTGCTAAATTCCCCAATTAGAGGTGTCCAGAGTTCTTAAGCACACTCTTGTTTTTCTTTGGACCTTGACTTTAACCGCTCAGTCTCAAGTTTTCACTTGACACCTTCACGCCACAAGCACATGGTTAGGGACAGCTTGGTTTAGCCGCTTAGGCCAGGATTTTATTCCTTTAGGCCCTCCTATCCACTGATGCTCAAAGCCTTGGGATCCTTTTTATTTACCCTTGCCTTTTGGTTTTAAGGGTTATTGGCTTTTTGCTCTTGCCTCTTGGTTTTAAGAGCTTTTGTCTTTTTCTGCTTGCTTTTTCTTTTTTTTTTTTTCTATTTTTTCGCTATTTTTTTCTGCAAGCTTTGTTCTTTGCTACTTTTTCTTGCTTCAAGAATCATTTTTATGATTTTTCAGATTATCAAATAACATGTCTCCTTATCATCATTCTTTCAAGAGCCAACATATTTAACATTCTTAAACAACAACTTCAAAAGACATATGCACTGTTCAAGCATTCATTCAGAAAACAAAAAGTATTATCACCACATCAATATAATTAAACTAAGTTCAAGGATAAATTCGAAACTCATGTACTTCTTGTTCTTTTGAATTAAAACAGTTTTCATTTAAGAGAGGTGATGGGTTCACAGGACATTCATAACTTTAAGACATAGTTACTAACTACTAATGATCATGTAATAAGACACAAACATGGATAAGCAGTTATCATTAAGAAAACTAAAAACAGAAAATAAGAACAAGGAATGAGTCCACCTTAGTGATGGTGGCGTTTCCTTCTTGAGGAACCAATGATGTCCTTGAGCTCTTCTATGTCTCTTCCTTGTCTTTGTTGCTCCTCCCTCATTGCTTTTTGATCTTCTCTTATTTCATGAAGGATGATGGAGTGCTCTTGATGTTCCACCCTAAATTGTCCCATGTTGGAACTTAATTCTCCTAGGGAGGTGTTGATTTGCTCCCAATAGTTTTGTGGAGGAAAATACATTTGAGGCATCTCCGGGATCTCATGGTGTTGAGCTTCATGCGTCTCTTGAGATCCATGAATGGGCTCTCTTGCTTGCTCCATCCTTTTCTTTGTGATGGGCTTCTCTTCCTCAATGGGAATGTCTCCTTCTATGAAAGCTCCAGCTGAGTAACATAGATGGCAAATAAGATGAGGAAAAGCTAGCCTTACCCCAGGAGAGGGCTTTTCGGCTATTTTGTAGAATTCAAGGGAGATGACTTCATGAACTTCTACTTCCTCTCTAATCATGATGCTATGAATCATGATGGCCCGATCCACAGTAACTTCAGATCGGTTGCTAGTGGGGATGATGGAGCGTTGGATGAACTCCAACCATCCTCTAGCCACAGGCTTGAGGTCCAGTCTTCTTAATTGAACCGGCTTGCCTTTGGAGTCAATCTTCCATTGAGCTCCTTCCACACATATGTCCATGAGGACTTGGTCCAACCTTTGATTAAAGTTGACCCTTCTAGTGTAGGGGCGTGCATCTCCTTGCATCATAGGCAAGTTAAACGCCAACCTCACATTTTCCGGACTAAAATCTAAGTATTTCCCCCGAACCATTGTAATATAATTCTTTGGGTTTGGGTTCTTACTTTGATCATGGTTCCTAGTGATCCATGCATTAGCATAGAACTCTTGAACCATTAGGATGCCGACTTGTTGGATGGGGTTTGTTAGAACTTCCCAACCTCTTCTTTGGATTTCATGTCGGATCTCTGGATACTCATTCTTCTTGAGCTTGAAAGGGACCTCGGGGATCACCTTCTTCTTGGCCAAAACATCATAGAAGTGGTCTTGAAGAGCTTTGGAGATGAATCTTTCCATCTCCCATGACTCGGAGGTGGAAGCTTTTGTCTTCCCTTTCCCTTTTTTAGAGGATTCTCCGGTCTTGGGTGCCATCAATGGTAATGGAAAAACAAAAAGCTTATGCTTTTACCACACCAAACTTAGAATATTGCTCGCCGTCGAGCAAGAGAAGAAAGAATAGATGAAGAAGAAGAAGAAGAAAATATGGAGGAGAGGGGGAGGGGTGTATTCGGCCAAGAAGGGGAAGAGAGGGTTGTGTTGTGTGAAAATGAAGAAGAATGGAGGGCTTTATATAGGGAAGGGAGGGGGGTAAGGTTCGGCCATAAGGGTGGGTTTTGGGTGGAAAATTGATTTTGAATTTTGAAGGTAGGTGGGGTATATGAGGTAGGTTTATGGGGAAGAGTGGATGGATGTGAGTGGTGAAGTGGTTATAGGGAAGAGAGATTGAGGTGATTGGTGAAGATTTTTGGGGAAGAGTGTTAATGGGATTGTGTGAAAGAGGGGTGAGAAGAAGTGAGTGGAGGTAGGTGGGGATCCTGTGGGGTCCACAAATCCTGAGGTGTTCAAGGATTTACAAACTTGCACCAAATTAGGCATGCAAAATGCCCTTGCACACAACTCTGGTCGTTCAGCGCCAGATTGGTGCTTGTTCTGGGCGTTGAATGCCCATTTGTTGCCCAATTCTGGCGTTGAACGCCAGAACCATGCTTGTTCTGGGCGTTCAGCGCCAGCTCTTCTCCAGGGTGCAATTCTGGCGTTCAAATGCCCAGATGCTGCCCATTTTGGGCGTTCAGCACCAGAACCATGCTCTGTTCTGGCGTTGAACGCCAGCCAGATGCTTCTTATTGGCGTTTAAATGCCAGTAAGGTCTTCCTCCAGGGTGTAATTTTTCTTCTGCTATTTTTGATTCTGTTTTCAATTTTTATATTTATTTTGTGACTCCACATGATCACGAACCTAATAAAACATGAAAGAACAAGAAAAATAAAATTAGATAAATAAAAATTGGGTTGCCTCCCAGCAACTTCTTTAATGTCAATAGCTTGACAGTGGGCTCTCATGGAGCCTCTCAGATGTTTAGAGCATTGTTGAGACTTTCCAACACCAAACTTAGAGTTTGGATATGGGAGTTTAACACCAAACTTAGAGTTTGGTTGTGGCCTCCCAACACCAAACTTAGAGTTTGACTGTGGGGGTTTTGGTTGACTCTGTTTTGAGAGAAGCTTACTGTGCCTCTTTTCTATGTTTACAGAAGGGTAACCTTGAGTTGTAAACACAAGGGAGTCCTCATTCAATTGAAGGACTAATTCACCTCTGTCAACATCAATCACATCTCTTGCTGTGGCTAGGAAAGGTCTTCCAAGGATGATGGATTCATCCTCATCCTTCCCAGTATCAAGGATTATGAAATCAGCAGGGATGTAAAGGCCTTCAACCTTTACTAACACGTCCTCTACTTGTCCATAAGCTTGTTTTCTTGAATTGTCTGCCATCTCTAATGAGATTTTAGTAGCTTGCACCCCAAAGATTCCCAGTTTCTCTATTACAGAGAGGGGCATGAGGTTTATCCCTGAACCAAGGTCACACAGAGCCTTCTCAAAGATCATGTTGCCTATGGTACAAGATATTACGAACTTTCCAGGATCCTGTTTCTTCTGAGGCAATGTCAGTTGATCCAGATCACTTAGTTCATTGGTGAACAAGGGAGGTTCATCTTCCCAAGTCTCAATACCAAATAATTTGGCATTCAGCTTCATGATTGCACCAAGGTACTTGGCAGCTCGCTCTTCAGTAACATCCTCATTCTCTTCAGAAGAGGAATACTCATCAGAGCTCATGAATGGCATAAGGAGGTTCAATGGAATCTCTATGTTCTCTAGATGAGTATCAGATTCCTTTGGTTCCTTAGAGGGAAACTCCTTATTGATCACTGGATGTCCCAGGAGGTCTTCCTCCTTGGGATTCACGTCCTCCCCTTCTTCCTTGGATTCGGCCATGATGGTTATATCTATGGCCTTGCACTCTCCTTTTGGATTTTCTTCTGTATTGCTTGGGAGAGTACTAGGAGGGATTTCAGTGATCCTTTTACTCAGCTGGCCTACTTGTGCTTCCAAATTTCTAATGGAGGACCTTGTTTCATTCATGAAACTCAAAGTGGCCTTAGATAGATCAGAGACTAAGTTTGCTAAATTAGAGGTATTTTGTTCAGAGTTCTTTGTCTATTGCTGAGTGGATGATGGAAAAGCTTTATTATTGTTAAACATGTTTCTTCCACCATTATTAAAGCCTTGTTGAGGCTTTTGTTGATCCTTCCATGAGAGATTTGGGTGATTTCTCCATGAGGGGTTATAGGTGTTTCCATAAGGTTCACCTATGTAATTCACCTCTGTTATTGCAGGGTTTTCAGGATCATTAGCTTCTTCTTCAGAAGATGCCTCTTGAGTACTGTTGGATGCAGCTTGCATTCCATTCAGACTCTGAGAAATTATATTGACTTGCTGAGTCAAAATTTTATTCTGAGCCAGTATGGCATTCAGAGTATCAATTTCAAGAACTCCCTTCTTCATAGGCGTCCCATTACTCACAGGATTCCTCTCAGAAGTGTACATGAACTGGTTATTAGCAACCATATCAATGAGTTCTTGAGCTTCTGCAGGTATTTTCTTTAGGTGAATGGATCCACCTGCAGAAGTATGCAATGACATTTTAGCCAATTCAGATAGACCATCATAGAATATATCCAGGATGGTCCATTCTGAAAGAATGTCAGAAGGACACTTTTTGGTCAGTTCTTTGTATCTCTCCCAAGCTTCATAGAGGGATTCACCTTCTTTCTGTCTGAAGGTTTGAACATCCACTCTAAGCTTACTCAGCTTTGAGGAGGAAAGAACTTGGCTAAGAAAGCCTTGACCAGCTTATCCCAGGAGTTCAGGCTATCTTTGGGTTGAGAGTCCAACCATATTCTAGCTTTGTCTCTCACAGCAAAAGGGAAAAGTATGAGCCTGTAGACTTCAGGATCTACTCCATTAGTCTTAACAGTATCACAGGTCTGCAAGAATTCAGTTAAGAACTGAAAAGGATCTTCAGATGGAAGTCCATGAAACTTGCAGTTCTGCTGTATCAGAGAAACTAATTGAGGTTTCAGCTCAAAATTGTTTGCTCCAATGGCAGGAATGGAGATGTTTCTTCCATGTAAATTGGAATTAGGTGCAGTAAAGTCACCAAGAATCCTCCTTGCATTATTATTATTTTCGGCTGCCATCTCCTCTTCCTGTTCGAAAATTTCTGAAAGGTACTTGCTGGATTGTTGTAATTTAGCTTCTCTTAGTTTCCTCTTCAGAGTCCTTTCAGGTTCTGGATCTGCTTCAACAAGAATGTTCTTGTCTTTGCTCTTGCTCATATGAAAAAGAGGGACAGAAAAATAATAATAATAGGGGTCCTTTTTACCACAGTATAGAGGTCCCTGTATGAGTAGAAGAAAAGAAGAAGAAAAAATTCGAACACAGATGAAAGAGGGGGTTCGAATATGGGTGAGATGAATTGTTAGTAGATGAATAAATAAATAGAAGGAGATAAGAGAGAGAGAGAATTTTCGAAAATAATTTTTGAAAAAGAGTTAGTGATTTTCGAAAATAGTTTTTGAAAAAGGTTAGTAATTTTCGAGAATTAAAATCAAAAATTAAAATAATTAGTTAATGAAAAAGAAATTTTGAAAAAGAGGGAAGATATTTTCGAAAATTAGAGAGAGAGGGAGTTAGTTAGGTAGTTTTGAAAAAGATAAGAAACAAACAAAAAGTTAGTTAGTTAGTTGAAACAAATTTGAAAATCAATTTTGAAAAGATAAGAAGATAAGAAGTTAGAAAAGATATTTTAAAATCAAATTTTTTAAAAAGATAAGATAAGAAGATATTTTTGAAAAGATATGATTGAAATTAGTTTTTGAAACAGATTTGAATTTTAGAATCACAATTAATGACTTGATTCACAAGAAAGCACAAGATATGATTCTAGAACTGAAAGTTTGAATCTTTCTTAACAAGCAAATAACAAACTTGAAATTTTTGAATCAAAACATTAATTGATGATGTTATTTTCGAAAATTATGATATAAGATTAAGAAAAAAGATTTTTGAAAAATATTTTTATAATTTTTGAAATTAATTAAGAAAAATGAAAAAGATTTGATTTTTGAAAAAGATAAGATTTTTAAATTGAAAATTTGATTTGACTCATAAAAACAACTAGATTTTAAAAATTTTTGAAAAAGTCAAATCTAATTTTCGAAATTTTGAGAGAGAAAAAGGGGAAGATATTTTTTTGATTTTTGAAATTTTAATGATGAGAGAGAAAAAACATGAAAAATGATGCAATGCATGAAAGTTATGGATCAAAGCAAAGAATGCATGCAAGAATGATATGAATGTCCAGATGAACACCAAGAACACTTTGAAGATCATGATGAACATCAAGAACATATTTTTGAAAAATTTTTAATGCAAAGAAAACATGCAAGACACCAAACTTAGAAATCTTTAATGCTTAGACACTAAGATTTCAAGAATGCATATGAAAAACACCATACAACACAAAACACTAAAATATGAAGATCAATCAAGAAGGTTTATCAAGAACAACTTGAAGATCATGATGAATGCAATGCATGAATGTAATTTTCGAAAAATGCAAGATGAGTATGCAATTGACACCAAACTTAAAAATTGACACAAGACTCAAACAAGAAACACAAAATATTTTTTATTTTTATGATTTTTTTATTTTTTTTGGATTTTTCAAAAATTATTTGAAAAATAAAAATAAGGATTCCAAAATTTTTAATATGAATTCCAGGAATCTTGTACTCTTATTCTAAAGCTCCAATCTGAGGGTTAGACATGGCTTAATAGCCAGTCAAGCTTTAGCATGCAACATCAGAATATACTGCTCATTACTTATTAACTTGCCTCTATGCTGAAGGTTGGAAGCCCCTATCCAAAAGAATTAGACATGGCTTTACAGCCAGTCAGGCTTCAACATGCTTCATGAAACACTAGAATTCATTCTTAAAAATTCTGAGGAACATAATATATTTTTGAAAAGATTTATTTCTTTTTTTTTCGAAAACAGATAAGAAATTTTTGAAAATTACCTAATCTGAGCAACAAGATGAACCGTCAGTTGTTCAAACTCGAACAATCCCGGCAACGGCGCCAAAAACTTGGTGCACGAAATTATGATCTCAGGCAATGGCGCCAGAAACTCTGTACGCACGTCTTAATAAATCATTTTTCATTCACAACTTCGATACAACTAACCAGCAAGTGCACTGGGTCGTCAAAGTAATAAACCTTACGTGAGTAAGGGTCGATCCCACGGAGATTGTTGGTATGAAGCAAGCTATGGTCACCTTATAAATCTCAGTCAGGCGGATATAAAATAGTTATGGAGTTTTCGAACATAAATAATAAATAGAAAATAAGGATAGAAATACTTATGTAATTTATTGGTTAGAATTTCAGATAAGCATATAGAGATGCATTCTTTCCTCTGAACCTCTGCTTTCCTGCTGTCTTCATCCAATCAATCTTACTCCTTTCCATGGCTGGCTTTATGTAAGGACATCACCGTTGTCAATGGCTACTTTTTATCCTCTCTGGAAAATGGTTCAATGCGCTGTCACTGCATGGCTAATCGTCTGGAGGCATCACCCTTGTCAATGGTTGCATCCCATCCTCTTGTGAAAATGGTCCAAATGCTCTGTCACAGCACGGCTAATCATCTGAGGTTCTCGATCATACTGGAATAGGATTCACCCTCCTTTTGCGTCCGTCACTACGCCCAGCACTCGCGAGTTTGAAGTTCATCATAGTCATTCAATCCAAGAGTCCTACTCAGAATACCACAGACAAGGTTTAGACTTTCCGGACTCTCATGAATGCCGCCATCAATCTAGCTTATACCACGAAGATTCTGATCAAGAGATCCAAGAGATACTCATTCAATCTAAGGTGGAACGGAAGTGGTTGTCAGGCACGCGTTCGTGGGGGAATGATGATGATTGTCACGTTCATCACATTCAGGTTGAAGTGCGAATGAATATCTTAGAAGCGGAATAAGTTGAATTGAATAGAAAAATAGTAGTACTTTGCATTAATCTTTGAGGAACAGCAGAGCTCCACACCTTAATCTATGGAGTGCAGAAACTCTACCGTATGAAAATACATAAGTGATAATGCTCCAGGCGTGGCCGAATGGCCAGCCCCCATGAAAGTCTAAGATAGCATAAAACTGATCAAAGATGTCTAATAC
The DNA here is from genome assembly GCF_003086295.3 of Arachis hypogaea. NCBI lineage: Eukaryota > Viridiplantae > Streptophyta > Magnoliopsida > Fabales > Fabaceae > Arachis > Arachis hypogaea. The sequence continues at coordinate 38,286 of NW_027255507.1, forward strand.
AATAGTAAAAAGTCCTATTTATAATAAACTAGTTACTAGGGTTTACAGAAGTAAGTAATTGATGCATAAATCCACTTTCGGGGCCCACTTGGTGTGTGCTTGGGCTGAGCTTGAATGTTACACGTGTAGAGGTCAATCTTGGAGTTGAACGCCAGTTTGTAACGTATTTCTGGCGTTCAACTTTGGCTTGTGACGTGTTTCTGGCATTTAACTCCAGACAGCAGCGTAGAACTGGCGTTCAACGCCCTTTTACGTCATATAAACTCGGCCAAAGTATGGACTATTATATATTGCTGGTAATCCCTGGATGTCTACTTTCCAACGCAATTGGAAGCGTGCCATTTTGAGTTTTGTAGCTCCAGAAAATCGACTTTGAGTGCAGGGAGGTCAGAATCCAACAACATCAGCAGTCCTTCTTCAACCTCTGAATCTGATTTTTACTCAAGTCCCTCAATTTCAGCCAGAAAATACCTGAAATCACAGAAAAACACACAAACTCATAGTAAAGTCTAGAAATGTGAATTTAACATAAAAACTAATGAAAACATCCCTAAATGTAACTAAATTCTACTAAAAACATACTAAAAACAATGCCAAAAAGCGTATAAATTATCCGCTCATCAATATGATATGAAAAGATATGATTAAAAAGATATGATTTTGAAAAAGATAAGATAAAAAGATATTTTTGAAAAGATATGATTGAAATTAGTTTTGAAAAAGATTTGATTTTTAAAATCACAATTAATGACTTGATTCACAAGAAATCACAAGATATGATTCTAGAACTTAAAGTTAGAATCTTTCTTAACAAGTAAGTAACGAACTTGAAATTTTTGAATCAAAACATTAATTGTTGATGATATTTTCGAAAATATGATATAAAATTAAGAAAAAGATTTTTGAAAAATATTTTTAAAATTTTCAAAAATAAATAAGAAAAATGAAAAAGATATGATTTTTGAAAAAGATTTTGAAAGAGTTTTGAAAAGTCAACTCAAATTTTCGAAAATTTATGAGTGAAAAAGGGAAAGATATTTTTTTGATTTTTTAAATTTTAATGAAGAAAGATAAAAACATGAGAAAGACTTAATGCATGAGAATTTTAGATCAAACAATGAATGCATGCAAGAACACTATGAATGTCAAGATGAACACCAAGAAAACTTCGAAGATCAAGATGAACACCAAGAACATATTTTTGAAAAATTTTTGATGAAAGAAAAACATGCAAGACACCAAACTTAGAAATCTTTAATGCTTAGACACTATGAATGCAAAGATGCACATGAAAAACAACAAAAGACACAAAATAAGAAAACATCAAGATCAAACAAGAAGACTTACCAAGAACAACTTGAAGATCATGAAGAACACTATGAATGCATGAATTTTCGAAAAATGCATAAAATTTTTAGAAAAAATGCAATTGACACCAAACTTAAAAATTGACTCAAGACTCAAACAAGAAACACAAAATATTTTTGGTTTTTATGATTTTATGATGATTTTTTTGGATTTTTGTATATTTTTTTCGAAAAACATATAGGAAAAAGAAAATAAGAAATTCAAAAATTTTTAATAAGAATTCCTGGAATCTTTCAATGTTAGCCTAAAGCTCCAATCCAAGGGTTAGACATGGCTTAATAGCCAGCTAGCTTTAGGATATAAATCAGTCATGCAATAACAAATTTGATTAGCAACAACTAGCTTGCTCTTGTAATGATGACTTGGAAGCCTCAGTCCAAATGAATTTAGACATGGCTCTACAGCCAGCCAAGCTTCTACATGCTTCATGAAACTCTAGAATTCATTCTTAAAAATTCTGAAATAATTTTCGAAAAAATAAGGAAAAATTTTTTGAAAGATTTTTGAAAATTTTTTTTTAAAAATAAAACAAAAAGAAAATTACCTAATTTGAGCAACAAGATGAATCGTCAGTTGTCCAAACTCGAACAATCCCCGGCAACGGCGCCAAAAACTTGGTGCACGAAATTGTGATCCCTGAAAATGGCTCCAAAAACTTGGTGCTCTAATCTTAATTCATAATTTGTCACAACCTCGATACAACTAACCAGCAAGTGCACTGGGTCGTCCAAGTAATAAAACCTTACGTGAGTAAGGGTCGATCCCACGGAGATTGTTGTTATGAAGCAAGCTATGGTCATCTTGTAAATCTCAGTCAGGCGGATATCAAATGGTTATGGAGTTTTCGAATAATAATAATAAATAAATAGAAAATAGGATAGAGATACTTATGTAATTCATTGGTGAGAATTTCAGATAAGCATATAGAGATGCTTTCGTTCCTCTAAACCTCTGCTTTCCTACTGTCTTCATCCAACCAATCCTACTCCTTTCCATGGCAAGCTGTATGTTAGGCATCACCGTTGTCAATGGCTACATCCTGTCCTCTCAGTGAAAATGGTCCAATGTACTGTCACTGCATGGCTAATCATCTGTCGGTTCTCGATCATATTGGAATAGGATCCATTGATCCTTTTGCGTCTGTCACTACGCCCAGCACTCGCGAGTTTGAGGCTCGTCACAGCCATCCCTTCCCAGATCCAACTCGAAATACCCCAGACAAGGTTTAGACTTTCTGGATCTCAGGAATGGCCATCCATGGGTTCTAACTTATACCACGAAGATTCTGATTAAGGAATCCAAGAGATACTCATTCAATCTAAGGTAGAACGGAAGTGATTGTCAAGCACGTGTTCATAGGGAATGATGATGACTGTCACGATCATCACATTCATGTTGAAGTGCGAATGGATATCTTAGAAGTGGAATAAGTTGAATTGAATAGAAAAATAGTAGTACTTTGTATTAATTCATGAGGAACAGCAGAGCTCTACACCTTAATCTATGGTGTGTAGAAACTCTACCGTTGAAAATACATAAGTGATAAAGTTTAGGCATGGCCGAATGGCCAGCCCTCACAAAAGTCTAAGATAGCATAAAACTAATCAAAGATAATCCGAAGATGTAAATACAATAGTAAAAAGTCCTATTTATACTAAACTAGCTACTAGGGTTTACAGAAGTAAGTAATTGATGCATAAATCCACTTCCGGGGACCACTTGGTGTGTGCTTGGGCTGATCTTGAAGTTTACACGTGCAGAGGCTTCTTTTGGAGTTGAACGCCAAGTTGTAACGTGTTTTTGGCGTTCAACTCTGCTTCGTGACGTGTTTCTGGCGTTTAACTCCAGACTGCAGCGTAGAACTGGCGTTCAACGCCCTTTTGCGTCCTCTAAATTCGGGCAAAGTATGGACTATTATATATTGCTGGAAAGCCCTGCATGTCTACTTTCCAACGCCGTTGAGAGCCCGCCATTTGGACTTCTGTAGCTCCAGAAAATCCACTTTGAGTGCAGGGAGGTCAGAATCCAACAGCATCAGCAGTCCTTCTTCAACCTCTGAATCTAATTTTTGCTCAAGTCCCTCAATTTCAGCCAGAAAATACCTGAAATCACAGAAAAACACACAAACTCATAGTAAAGTCCAGAAATGTGAATTTAACATAAAAACTAATAAAAACATCCCTAAAAGTAACTAGATCCTACTAAAAACATACTAAAAACAATGCCAAAAAGCGTATAAATTATCCGCTCATCATCTACCCAGGTGAACTCGGATCTTAGATAAGTAAAAGTGCATAAGCCAACCAATAATTCAATATGAATCATTCATTATCAATTCTGTCATCATTCATATCATCATTATCATTTCCTCACTTAACCAAAAATCATTACTTCAAACCTTTCTTCACCGCCAAGTTAACTCGTTCTCTAAGCTTTCCCCTCTCCCTATGATTAGGAACTAATTTTGGAACTTTAAAAGGTAACAATAGAGCTTTGGATGTTTGGAAATTGGTTAAAATCACAAAAATTCACTTTTCCCAAAACAGGAGTTCTGCGTACGCATGCTATGTTTCACGTACGCGGGGGTGTCATTTGCCCAACTCGTGTATGGGACTATTGTCCGCATACACGAGCCCTTCAGACAGAGGAAATGTCCTGCGTCACGTGTTACCTGCCCGTGTACGCGATCCTGTAAAATTCCTCCTTCGCGTATGCATGCACACGCCTGTGTACGTAGGATGACTGGACATAACCCAAGTCCACGTCACTTGTATGTTCGCGTACGCATCTCCTCCATACATGTTAAAAAGCAACTATGTCCTGCAGAAATTTCTTTTGCACACCAAACTTTTGATACGCATAACTTTTTTGTTAGAAATTGGTTTTATCCGTTCCTCGAACGGTGTAAACTTAATGATCCAATTTTAATTTAAAATAAGTTTGACAGATATTGAGTTTGAAAGCTGAGTTATGGCCTGTAAAATCTGGTCAAAAATTAAGTTTCACAAAATTTTACCGAACCTTTATTTTTACCAAACCTTCATTTCTAAACTAATATATACTCCTCAAAACCACACCCATTATAAAACAGGATTACAACCATTCCATCTCCTCCCCTTTACATTATTTACGCAGTTATAATGATTTTTACTCCAAACAACCCCAGAATCATACAACGTAACTCATCATAATATATTATTATCATCAAACACCAAAATCATCAATCAACAAGATCATCATTCATTAACTGATTCTCAAGATAATTACATATTTTCATCAAGGTTACTAAAGATTAACATACTTACAGATACCTTGGCCGAGTCCTCCCTAATGGAGAAACACCTCAAATATTTTTGTTCCACAACCGTCCATGGCTCTAACTCCTTTCCAATAATAAATTTAGCTCCCAAGGTTCTAATTCAAGCTCCCAACATCATCAATTTGTCTCTAAAACAAAAAATTCAATCTAATTTTACACAATACAACTATAATCAACATAGAGTTCATAATTCCAAATATGGCACAAGGATTGGAAGGTTCATACCTTACCCTACAGTTATTTCTAACTAAAACACTCCAATCCCCACAAGCCAGCTTGATCCTAACACATTAAAACTTCAAAAATCTCAATTCCCAAATAGCCAGATTTCAAAATTAGGAAGGAGAAACTATGTGTGCAGGTGAGATATCCTTACCAAATTGTTTAGTAGGCCTTGTAGAGCTCAATGCGGTGGTCGTGTGGCCGTAAACAATGCGGCGACCGGAGCTCTCGATTGAAAGTTATATGAGATTGAAATTGAGTAAGGGTTTAGGTTAGGGTTCCTTGTGTTCCTCCCTTTTCCAGCGTGAAGTGTGATGAATGGGGATGAAAGGAGCTAAACCTGTCATTTATATGTTGGGCCATGGACCTAGTTTGAGTCCGGTCCGCTGGTTCGGCCCGTTGGCCCGGTTTTAGGCCAAATTCTTTAAAATTAGTGCCGAAATTTGTCTTTTTAATATTTCTAACTCGTTGGATTAATAAAACTTAATTTCTTTATTTCTTTGGTTAATAATTAATATATTGGCTAATTATTTACTAATTACGTAGGGTTTACATCCTACCACAAAATAAGAATTTTATCCTCAAATTCAGATTTAGTTACCTGAAAAGAGGTGTGGGTAGTCCTTTCTCATTTTAGATTTGAGTTCCTAAGTGTGTTCTTCAAATCTGGCTTGACTCCAAGCAAATTTAACCAATAAAACCTTTTTCCCCCATAGTATCTTCACACTGGTATTGTCGATTCTGAGCGGTGTTACTTGGAGTGTCAAATCCTCTTTTAATTGCACTGATTCAAGTTCCAGAACATGGCTGGCATCAGGAGTATACTTCCAAAGCTGTGAGATGTGAAACATGTCATGCAAGTTTGAAAGATGCGGTGGTAAGGCTATTCGGTAGGCTATTGTTCCAATTCTCTTTAGAATCTGAACGGACCGATATAACCAGGGTTCAACTTCTTTTCTTAATTGCTCTACCCACTCTTGTGGTTGAGGTAGCCTTAAGAATACGTGATTCCTTCATCGAACTTTAAAGGTTTTCACCTCTGATCGTGTAGCTTTTGGGAGGCTTTGAGCAGTAAGCATTCTATTTCGGATTTTCTTAATTTGTTTGATAGTTTCGGCTACTAACTCAGGCCCCAACAAAACTCGATTTTCCAGCTTTATACCAACACAATGGAGATTGGCCCTTCCTACCACACAGAGCCTCATACAGATCCATTCTGAGGCTCGAATGATAGATATTCCACTAGCGGCATATATCGATTCCAGCTCGCCGATTAGTCCAGAATGCAAGCTCTCAACATATCTTCTAGGGTTTGAATGGTCCTCTCCAATTGGCCATCATTTTGAGGATGGTATGCCATACTTAAGCTCAACTGAGTTCCAAACACATGGTAGAAAGCTCCCCAAATCTTGAAGAGAAACGGGAATCTCTGTTAGAGATTATGGTGGTAGGGACACCATGCAACCTTAAAATTTCTTGATGTACAAGCGCGCTATCCCTTCCAAGGTATAATTCATCTGAACGGGCAAAAGTGAGCGACTTTGTCAGCCAATCCACAATTACCCCAAACATCATCAAATCCAATTCGAGTTCTTGAAAACCTGACACAAAATCCATTGCGATACTTTCCCACTTCCATTGAGGAATCTCTAAAGGTTGAAGGGTTCCGGATGGTTTCTGATGCTGAATCTTGACTTTTTGACAGGTTAAACACTTAGAAACATACGATGCCACATCTTTTTTCCTTCCTAGCTACCAAAACATTACCTTCAAGTCATGGTATATCTTAAACTTACTCCAGTGAGCTTCCGTTAACACGTCTTGTCTTAAACTTCCCACGTTCGGTATACAAATCCTCCCCTTATACCTCCACTCCTTTTCTATTTGTGCGACTTCTTCAGGTTTCTTTTGTTCAACTGTTTGTAACATTTTTCACATTTCCTGATCATTCAGCTCAGCTTTATGAAATTCATCATTAAAGTCACTCGAGACGTGCAAGTGACTCAAACATACTTCACCTACTACTTCCTTTATGCCCAAATTCAAGTCTTTAAAATGTTTCAGCAACTTTTCCTCTTCAAGCATCATCCATGCGACATATAATGATTTCTGGCTTAAAGCATCTGCCACGATGTTAGCCTTTCCCGAATGGTAATTTAATCAAAGTCATAATCTTTTAGCAGCTCCATCCGCCACCTCTGGCGCATATTCAATTCTCGTTAATCGAAAAGATATCTCAAACTCTTGCGATCAGAGAAAACTGAAACTTGACTCCATATAGATAATGCTTTGGGCTTTCAGAGCAAACATAACCACAACGAGTTCTAATTCCAGACTTAGTTCATTTCATGTGGCTCAATTGTCGAGAAGCATATGCTTCGACATTACGGTGTTGCATTAGCACACACCCCAGACCTTTCAATGACGTGTCACAATATACTTAAAGGCTCATCAGGTTCAGGTAACACAAGTACAGCCGCAGTAGTCTATTTCTGCTTCAGAGTTTGGAAACTCTCTTCGCATTCTGATGTAAACAATGGTGCATCTTTTCTGGTAGTGAAGAGGAGTTTCGTCAGCTTAGAATTTATTCTCAATAAAATAAATCACTTCGTTGCAAGTATAGTTCCAAAGCGACAAATAACCCTCAATCAAAGTTTAATTTTGCTTGTCACAAGTTCAACTGAATAAAAATAATCGAGAGTATTACTCTCGGGTCGTTCTCCCTAGGATTACAAATTGATTTCTCATTTTGGTTATGAGTTTCACGAGGTTGGGTTGATGATAAGACAAGAAATTAAAAAGGCAAGAAATTTAAATGACATAAAGTAAAGAAAACAATTAAAGATAACAAATACTAAAAAGAGTCATCATGGCAAGGATTGAGAATCAGGTTTTCTATCCTAGTTATTAATCATAACACAATAATTATCAAGAGCTAAAGCCTATTAGTTATCTTCAACATCGGAAGAAAGTCAAATATTCCTAGTTAATCCTAATCCATAAGTAATGTTAATGGAAACAAGATTAACTAAACAATTCAAGATCACCAATCTAAATTGGATATTAATGACTCAAGATCACTAATTTTTTCCAAGCCAAGAATGCTAAAAAACTATGTAAACCAAGCAAGCATTTATCAAAACATTGGTGGCATAAAAATAAAAGCATAATAAATTGCAAATAAGAATAAAATCATAATACCAATGCAGAAATAACAATAACAACTCAATTAAACATCAATGAATGAAAACATAAAATTGCATTAAAGAAAATCCAAAATTCAACAATAGTGCATGAACATGAAAATGACATAAAAGGGAAACTAATAAGTAACTAAGAGAACAAAGATGTAGAATAAAAATTGCAAGAAACAAAATAAGCAATAATTAAATTCTAACTAGAGAAATCTATCCTAAACTTACCTTTTTCTAGAGAGAAGAGGGAGCTACTCTCTATAGCTGGTTTTTATAAATTCTCCATATTGAGCTTAAGATGAAAACATGCTTTTTAGGCCTTTAATTGGTTATTTTAATTCACCTTTGATTCCACTAGATACCTTGATGTGTTTATTGAGTGAATTCAAGTTCAAAAGGCTAGGAATGGATCAAAGGCAATGAAGATAAAAGCATGCAAAGTGGAAAAATCATGGAAAATCAAGGATTTGGGAGGCATTTTATCGACGCCACACGGCGTAGCAGACGTGCACGCCGGGAAATGATGAGTCACATGGTGACGCGTAGGTAATGACGTGTACATTGGAAAGCAAAATTGCCAAGCGAACGCGTATGCATGATGCTGGGGGCGATTTCTGGGCTCAGCCAAATCCACTCATTCCAGAGCCTAATTACATGTCAGAAATCAATAGCAAGTCAAGGGAGACACCTAGTTTAGTTTTCATCATGCTTTAGCTAATTCTGAGAGAGAAGTCTCTCTTCTCCTTAGAATTAGGTAGAGGTAGATTAGATTTCTTAGATCTAGGTTTAATTCTTGTTTGATTTACTCTTCACAATTT